>NC_056583.1:25259725-25274725 GCF_018340385.1 Cyprinus carpio
GCATCCAATTTTTCACAAATGCTGCTACAAAGTAAACACGGACAAAAACATTTTAGACATTACAGCTCAAACACATACACTAGTGTTCAAACGTTTGGGGTCAGTATGAGAGAAATTAATGTTTTATTCATCAAGGATGCATTTAAAGTGACAGTAAAGACATTTATCATGTTAGAAAAGATTTCTATTTCAAATAAATGCTGTTCTTTTGAACTTTCTATTCATCTGTGAATCCTGAAAAATGAAATGTATCAAGTTTCCACAAAAATATTGTGCAGCACGACTGTGTTCAACATTGATAATAATAATAAATGTTTCTTGAGCAGTAAATCATCATATTAGAATGATTTCTGAAGATCATGTGACGCTGAAGACTGCAGTAATGATGCTGAAAATACAGCTGCACATCACAGAAATAAATTACAGTTTAACAGAGATTCACACAGAAAACAGCTGTTTTAAATTCTAATAATATTTCACAATTTTACAGTATTTTTAATCAAATAAATGCATCCTTGGTGAACCGAAGAGACTCTTTCAAAAACATTAAAAATCTTTCTGATCTGTATAGTGCAAATTTCACATTTCTGCTTTTAAACCCTTATCTGTTCTTTTATAGTTGAGATTCTATTCTCTGGTAATCAACCACAGACTGTCAATAGAACTTAACTTGTATTTAACCTGAAATAATAATCATAAAAACAAAAGCTCATAATTTCGACCTGTTATTCTCTGCTGTTTGAGACTTTCAGTTTTGTATGTGACGTGCATCAGATGAAGGGCTGTGTTCAGCTTAATGAATCAGATGCATTTAAACTCTTGCAGTCCAGATTAGCGCTCTAAACTGATCTATTGGGCGTTTTTCCAATCCATTAACACCTGACATTAATCTAAGAAGAGGTCTGGGTCGGCCTGCTATCTATTTAATCATAATGAATTCAATCTCTGAAAATCAATCAGCATTTTCCAGCGCTGCACGGCCGAGAGTAAATCTGAGATCAATGAGCGTCGTCTGTCATCAGCTCCAGACCGAGGCATTTTCTGTGAACTAAAAACACAGCGACTTACTCAAAGCCGTTTTATTGATTTTGCCAGGATTTGATTTATTTGAAATCACAGTTTTGAATAAAAATATTAGCAAATGTTACAACTAGACACGTTGACAATATCCCAATGCTAAGAGAAGATTAAAAAAAGCAGTAAAAACACTATAAAAAATAATAATGCATGAAAATTAATGTTGTTGCTTATCATATCCAAGACTGAAATAACTTTAAAAATCTGTTTATCATTTAGTATATAGAAATTATTTTTTGTTTCATAAAAACAACAGCGGCGTTATGAAAACAAGCTGGCATTTAAAGGGTTAAAATTCTGAAAATTCATCAGTTTTTGGTAGTTATGCATGTATATTTTGCTGGCAAAAAATTTATGACAGTGAAAGCAGAAAAAAAAAATTATAGATATTTTTATGACTGTTTTTGGCTGACATTTTTGTCATCTAAGGACTTCTGTGTAACTTTTTTTAAATTTATGCAAACATAAAATTGTACAACATTTGCCCTCTATTTCATGCATCTTTTCTCTTAATGTCGCTATCATGTTTTGCTAACAGATAACTGCCCGGGCGAGTAGACGAGTCTTCTAGTGAAGAATTACAAACAAAGACATCAGAAAAACATCAAGATGCACAGTTTAACTGTTGATGGTCCTATAGCTAGAATTTTTATTTATGCAAAATCGTGTTTTTTCTTTTTCTGATTATGGTGTGAAATGTTGATTCATTGAAATATACTGCTAAATTCAATCTTGTGGAAGTGCCGTGTTTCCGGATTCAACTAATCGGATGTAAGTACTTTCATATTTGCCTCTCGGGACAGTATGAATTTGTAAACGAAGCTCCGTCGGTCATCTCCCGTTGACTGAATAAATCATAACCGCAGCGACATGATCTCTGGATGCACAAGTCCTTTAATGCATCAACACAACAGACTGCAGCACATCACACAATGATTTCAATGATGCATTTAATGACAATAACTGATCTCAGAACTGTATGTGTACAGTATTTACAAACGGCAGGAGTCAAGATTATGCACAGCAAAGTAACAGTGCATCTCCGTCTCCGAGAACATTTTAGCAGCATTTTCCCGCAGCCGAATGGATTAATAGTCTTTGCTGTCATTCAGAAGTGAGCTGTTGAAGAATAGAGCCGTGCAGAATGATCCACAGCATCCGTGCGGCTGTAAATAGCCTCTGTAAGTCACTCGGGGTAATGTGTTTATTAAATGGCAAGTACGTGAAATCCCAGAGGAAAGCCGTCGCTCTCTCACAGCCTTCAGGAAAAGATGATCGGTGTTCAGTGAGCAGATCCGGCGACAGGCAGGTCCTCGGGCAAAATCTCTTATTAGATACTTCAGTACGTCATATTTAAGTCAAATCCCAGTGCAACATATACATATTTTTAAATACATTAAAACTGAACTCGACAGCCACTGCTCTCGTCGCTCATCGTGCGTTTCTGACGCATGGAAAGAACTGCTTCAACATTTTGTTTGAGAGGTTAAAACACATGAGTTTTAAGACATGGCAGAGATTTTAGTTAGTTTTTAATGCAGCAAAGGCTGCCTTCATGCCAAAATCAGAGAAGCAGAATTTAAAATATTTATAATAACAATAAAACTACATGACATATGAGTTTTAAGACATGAAGTTGGTGGCAGAATTTATTAATTAATGCCATATAAGCAGCAAAGGCTATTTTCATAAACAAAATCATAGCAGCAGAAATTAAAAAAGTCATAACAACAATAAACTTTCAATCAATAAAAAATTATATAATTTCTTTGTTTCTGCAATAAAATAAAAAAACCAAGCAATTATATCAGCTCTTTCAGTTAGATTTTTAAAATGTCAATTAATGACATTTGTAAATGAAACAGTTGCCTAATATCATTTGAATATTACGAGGTTGCGGATGGCACTGCACACTGATTTTGAATGCAAAACCCAAGGCTCAGATGTCTGAATATAGAGCAGAGATGAACTACATCTACAGAAACAACAACTGCAGGAGAAACCGGGTCAGATAAGAGACTTTAGCCCAGTAGCCCGGTTTGGGAGAACAGCGGAAAAGAAAGAGAGATCTGCCTCTAACGGCATTAGAATAAAAGAGACTCGTCTGAACGAAGCCCTGCATAATTAGACAAATTTAGGGTAATTTCCACCAGACACATGACTGTGCTTTAAAACTCTTAGAAAGTCATAATTTATATAATTTAAATTCTGACATTTTTCTCAGCATTCTGACTTTGTGTGCAATTCTGACTTTGCGTCACGCATGACTTTACGTCTTGCGATTCGGACTTTACATCTCACTTGACTTTACGTCCTGCTTTACTTTACGTCACGCTTTACGTCTTGTGATTCAGACTTTATGTCTCACGATTCGGACTTTACGTCCCGCTTGACTTTACATCTTGCGATTCAGACTTTACATACCACTTGACTTTACGTCACGCTTTACTTTACGTCTTGCGATTCAGACTTTACGTCTCACGATTCAGACTTTACGTCCCACTTGACTTTACGTCTTGCGATTCAGACTTTACATCCCACTTGACTTTACGTCTTGCGATTCAGACTTTACGTCTCACGATTCAGACTTTACGTCCCGCTTGACTTTACGTCTTGCGATTCAGACTTTACGTCTCACGATTCGGACTTTATGTCCTGCTTGACTTTACATCTTGCGATTCAGACTTTACGTCTCACGATTCTGACTTTACGTCCCGCTTGACTTTACGTCACGCTTTACTTTACGTCTTGCGATTCAGACTTTACGTCTCATGATTCAGACTTTACGTCCCACTTGACTTTACGTCTTGCGATTCGGACTTTACATCCCACTTGACTTTACGTCTTGCGATTCGGACTTTACGTCACGCTTTACTTTACGTCACGCTTTACTTTACGTCTTGCGATTCAGACTTTACGTCTCACGATTCAGACTTTACGTCCCGCTTGACTTTACGTCTTGCGATTCAGACTTTACGTCCCACTTGACTTTACGTCCCGCTTTACTTTACGTCTCACGATACGGACTTTACGTCTCGCGATTCGGACATTGCGTCTCACGATTCTGACTTTACGTCTCGCGATTATGACTTTTGTTCTCAGAACTTTGAGTTGAAATCTCGCAATTGCAAGTTATAGCACCCCCTACTGGCCTTACTAACACCTCTTCCAGCAGCAACCTAGTTTTCCCAGGAGGTCTCCCATCCTGGTACTGACCAGGCTCAACCCCGGTTAGCTTCAGTGGGCAACCAGTCTTGGGCTGCAGGGTGATATGGCTGTGGCATTTTTAACACTTGATTTGATCTTTTTTCTAATGCAAGGTTATTCAGACATTTTTAAGTGTGCAAATACATTTGCGGCCACTGTTGTAAGGTTTGTGCATAAGGACCATATCACTGTCGTATCTCTGACAATTCTGAATGACAGCATCAACACCCCTGCGGTGGAAATGAGTTCAGGAGTCTGAGTAAAGAACCAGCACTAGCCTGACACTCGAAAAGTTTCACTTTTCTGCATGGCAAAGCAAACCAGAGCTACACACACCAACGTACTTACAAAACCACCTACAATCGTGGCAACGCAGATGAGGCACTCGCCCACACACGCGTCAGTGATAAACCATTAGCACACTTCACAAGAGCCCAAATATCGCGCTTGTGTTGTCTCCAGCTGGACTCCAATCGCTCTACCAGTAAGTGACCAAAAGCTTTGACCAGTGCACCAAACACACAATTAATCTGATGGGGTGGCAGTGGACAGGAAAGACCAGGAGCCAAGGCCTCGTCCAAACCGAACCAAAATAACTAGTGTAAATGGACAAGCTGGGAATTCATCAACGACTGCAACTGTGATGCTGCTTTTATATAATAGGTCTGTAAACAAGAAGTCACCATGAAACACCAATAACAACCCAATTTATTTCCACAATTTTCCAGTTTGCATGATCTTCTTCTGTAATTGACATATTTCTGAGTTAAAAATGATATTTAACAACACAAAAAGTAATATGGGAAATTGACTTGTAAAAGTAGTTTTTACATGCCAGGATCAAGCCATGTAGAGTGTAGGGATTGAAACAGAGAGAGGACTTCCATGAGAAAGTTATTACATTTTGACGAAAGATTATGAAAATAAACATTTGTTTTAAGTTTAAATAATGTATGGAATAATAATTCTTGCACAATAAATATAAGGAACGTATGCAGCAACAAATTTATTTCATGTTGACTAATATAGAGTTACTGATATTTCAGACAAAATATTGCAAGATATTTTATTTGCTTTTGCGGCAACACTTTACAATACAGTTCCAACTACATGAGTTAACTATGAAAAATACTTCTAAAGCATTTTTTAATTTTAGTTGATGTTAGTTTCATTATTTTTTAATACATTATTAAAATCAAAAGTTGCATTTATTAGTATTGTTGTAAAGAGCATTGAGAAGCTACTTTAAAGTTGCTATATAAAATAAAGATTATTATTATTAAGGTTATCAAATTGGACTAAACCCTACTCTCTTCACTCACACCGGGTATAATAACTTACCAAAAAATTTTATTTTTTTTTTGCATTTTTGGAGGATTTTTCCCCCCAACTTGTTATACTTGTGGTGTCAAAAATGATAGACCTACAAAACCTGTGATTGAATCTTTTTATTAACTTATTCTCTTGTTTGCACAGGTTTTGTATGTCTTTATGGAGCTGACTGATTGTAGGACTTATTGATCTGAGCTCATCCACCTCACTTTTCGAGTGAATATTGCCAAAGTTATTCACAAATATGCTTTATTCATTCGAAAAACTGAGGTGCATAAGCTCAGATCGATGAGGCCTGAGATCAATCAGCTCCAGAAAGAAATACAAAACCTGAAATACAAATCCAAGATTTGGTGATTTTTTAAAAGCCAGTCATTTTTGACTAAAACCTCTAAATTAAGTAGGGGCATTCAACACAAGTGTTAATCAATGAAAATAATTCAAAAAGACACCAAAACTGATTGTTATACGAAACATCCACACTTTGGAGATGTCGCTTGTCCAAATGAATTAGTGGAACAGAACTAGCAGTTAACTAACAATATAATAACACACCACCGTTCCTCAAGTCTCTGAAACATGGCAGCTGTCAGAGTCTCTCAGCTCAAACACGGTTTCACGTCCATCTGTGAGGATGAGAGCAGCTCCGTTTGAGATATCAGTGCAACATCTGTACATCTGAAATCACACCTACAAACTCCAGCTCTTCATGTTTCAAAACCAAACCGATTTCAAAGCACACTGAGATGAAGTCTTACACACTGAGAGTAATTCTTACATTTAGTTGCATGATGAATAAAATAGTAAAATGCAAACAGCTTCAAACTCATGGTGTCAAAGCCTTCACAACATCAACACACACATCCGGACTGAGCATTGAAAAGACAGGCAGCTGCAGAAATGAAATCAGCGCGCATCAATAGAGTTATCGGAGCGATCTAATGCTGATTGAGCAGGAATGTTCATGTCTGCAGGTGTTTTAGGAGATGATGGATTCACTTACTTTCCTGTAGACCAGCATGTTGGGAGACTCGTCGGCCACACCGTTACTGCTCTGAGCACACGAGCTCGGCTGAGCCATACTGGAGCAGAGGAACGGCCAGAGCTGCTGTCGCCGCCACCGGATACTCCTGACAGACAGGCAGATCGATTACAGACAGATTACTGACAAAATACAGACAGAACACAGACAGATTACAGACAGATTACAGACAGAATACAGACAGACAGATAACAGCCTAACACAGACAGAACACAGACAGATTACAGACAGAACACAGACAGATTACAGACAGAATACAGACAGAATACAGACAGAATACAGACAGAACACAGACAGACAGATTACAGACATAATACAGACAGAATACAGACAGAACGCAGACAGACAGATTACAGACAGAATACAGACAGAACACAGACAGAACACAGACAGACAGATAACAGACAGAATACAGACAGATAGATAGATCAAATGATAAATAGAAACAATTAATGACAGAAAGACAGAGACAGAATACAGATAGAGAGACAGAATAGAGACAGAATAGAGACAGAGAGATAGACAGATTACAGACAGACAGATAGATAGATCAAATGATAAATAGAAACAATGAACGACAGACAGACATAATACAGACAGAATACAGACAGAACGCAGACAGACAGATTACAGACAGAATACAGACAGAACACAGACAGAACACAGACAGAATACAGACAGAACACAGACAGAATACAGACAGAATACAGACAGAACACAGACAGACTACAGACAGGACAGACAGATAACACATACAGAAAATACAGACAAATACAGACAGAACACAGACAGAACACAGACAGAATACAGACAGAACGCAGACAGACAGATTACAGACAGAATACAGACAGAACACAGACAGAACACAGACAGACAGATTACAGACATAATACAGACAGAATACAGACAGAACGCAGACAGACAGATTACAGACAGAATACAGACAGAACACAGACAGAACACAGACAGAATACAGACAGAACACAGACAGAATACAGACAGAATACAGACAGAACACAGACAGAACACAGACAGACAGATAACAGACAGAATACAGACAGAACACAGACAGAATACAGACAGAACACAGACAGAATACAGACAGAATACAGACAGAACACAGACAGAACACAGACAGACAGATAACAGACAGAATACAGACAGACAGATAGATAGATAGATAGATCAAATGATAAATAGAAACAATTAATGACAGAAAGACAGAGACAGAATACAGATAGAGAGACAGAATAGAGACAGAGAGATAGACAGATTACAGACAGACAGATAGATAGATCAAATGATAAATAGAAACAATGAACGACAGACAGACAGAATACAGACAGAGAGACAGAATAGAGACAGATTACAGACAGAATACAGAAAACAGACACATTACAGATGGATTACAGACAGACAGACAGATTGACAGATTACAGACAGAATACAGACAGACAAATAGATAGATCAAATGATAAATAGAAACAATGAATGACAGAGAGACAAACAGATTACAGACAGAATAGAGAGAAAGACAGAATAGAGACAGACAAATAGACAGATTACATACAAAATACAGACAGATTACAGACAGAATACAGACAGATTACAGACACATTAGAGACAGAATACAGATTACAGACAGTTAGATAAAATGATAGGCAAGGCAAGAATAATAGAATTTAATAGAAACAATGAACGACAGACAGACATAAAGACAGAATACAGACAGAGAGACCGATTACAGACACATTAGAGACAGAATACAGTACAGACAGAATACAGACAGTTAGATAAAATGATAAATAGAAACAATGAGCGACAGACAGAGAGATTACAGCCAGAGAGACAGAATACAAACAGATAGATATAGATGATAGATAGAAACAATGAATGACAGTGACAGACAGATTACAGACAGAGACATAATACAGACAGATTACAGGAAGACAGATTAAAGGCAGAATACATACAGAATACAGACAGATAGATAGATATAGATGATAAATAGAAACAATGAACAACAGACAGACAGAATACTGACAGATTACACGCAGAATACAGACAGACAGATAGATCAAATGATAAATAGAAACAATGAACGACAGACTGATAGACAGACAGATTACAGAAAGTATACAGAAAGACAGACACATTACAGATGGATTACAGACAGACAGATTGACAGATTACAGACAGAATACAGATAGACAAATAGATAGATCAAATGATAAATAGAAACAATGAACGACAGACAGACAGACAGATTACAGACAGTATAAAGATTATAGACAGACACAAATACAGATTACAGATAGAATACAGACAGATAGATAGATAGATAGATAGATAGATAGATAGATAGATAGATAGATAGATAGATAGATAGAGATGCTAAAGCTATTATGAGTGTATAAAGCACAGATACTGATGAAGACATTGAAGGCAGCATACAGACTGGAGCTGCAGTGAGGAATAAAGATGAAGAGTCTCACAGGCGATGTGATGATGGTGTCGTTCAGTAACACCTCCACACACACACACACACACACACACACACACACACACACACACACACACACACATCAGCGCTTCACACAAAACCACATCACTGACACACACGCTCACAACACACAACAACGCGCCTCCACGCCTCCACGACACACGCGGCCCGACACACCCACCCCGATGGACCGACGGATGAGAGGAAGGAAGGTGTTTCAGTGATCCCGCGTCACGCGTCGAATAAACACACACTTACCTCACACGATCGCGCCGCGTCGCTCCTCCGTCCGCGTGGGTTCGCGCAGGGCAGTGCGTCAGCTGGCGGTCGAGCTGAAGGGGTAGTTATTCATTGGAAACGATGAGTTATTTGCCCCTCGGTATGACAACTATCGCTTTCCTGTCCTCCAGCGAGCGGCGGCGCGCAAATCTCACAACTAGAGCGTGAACGCGCAGGGTCCGCGGCCAATCACACGCGCGCTCCCGCTGTCCACGCGTCCGCGAGAGAGAGCGCGTCCGTGTCACACATTTCATTACACTACATGCACAATATTATCTATTACAGTTGTGATTCTGCGCTAGACTGTATGTGTTATTTAGTATTTATTAATAGGCTATACACAAACCGCTTCAAATAAACCGCAAATAACAGAGAATTTTTGAAGTAGGCTACAAAAACTGAAACAGGATTTTCTTGTGAAACGTACTCCAAAAATCGTTGTTTAATGTACTACTATAATTTTTTTTTTCAGTGTTTTTATGTTCTTAAGTTATTTGTTGATTTTTAAATGTTTTAGATTAATAAATGTTTTTTTTTCCTTTATGTAAGAAAAATGGGTAACACTTTATTTTAAGGTGTCCTTATTACACGTTACATGAACTTACTATTATAATAACAAATAATTATGCATAATTACATGCAAATAACCCTAAACCAAACCCTAATCCTAACCCTAACCATATAGTAAATACATGTAAATTAATATTACTTAGTACTTAAATTAATAATCACACTGTAACAAGGACATCTTAAAATAAAGTGTGACCAAAAAATGCTTTTGAAAGTCGAATTTTGGGGTTTAACAACCATAAAACAGTAAACAATTCATGAAGCTGTACAAATGAAGGCTAAATGCTAGATGACATTGTTTTCGACTAACAGGAAATGTAATTAATTAATTTAACATTTAAAACACATGTCACAACTTACCCCTGTTCTGACATTCATGAAAAATACTCACAGTTCAAGCAGATGAAAATTACCTTGATTACAGCGACTATTCTGGTAATGCATCTCAATCTGACTTTATTCTGTGCAACTATTAATCATATTGGGTTTTAATTTAGGACAGAATTCACAAATATTATTCTAGAGAGTCTGAACTAAATGTTTGATATACAGTAATATACAAAACCACTGATAGAAAATACAAGCGTTTATGCCTCAGATCACAGACTTGACTCACCTATATGTTGTAATACAGCATAGACGTTGTTTTGAAAACCTGCTGAATAAATTGTTCAGCATTATATAACAAACTCTAATATAATACAACAGGGCTCAGCAATCCTATAATTTCATATATTAGGAGAAGCCAGTCTTATCAGACAATAAAAGGGCAAGAAAACAGCAGCGGATAATGAACACCCGCAGGGTTTGAGAAGAGAAGGTTACTGCTCTTTACAGAGCTGCTCATTACATGCAGCATGTTTACAGCACCTTACCACACGAATGTCTCCTGTTTTCATTACATGACGCTCTCACAGTGTTAAAGCAATAGTTCACCCAAAAATTATAATTTGCTGAAATGTGCTCACTCTCAGGTCATCTGAGATCAGGATGAGTGTGTTTGTTCATCAGGTTTGTAGAAATGTAGCACTGCATCAGTGTCTCAGCAATGGATGCTCTGCAGTGAATGGGTGCCGTCAGAATGAGAGTCCAAACAGCTGATAAAAACATCACAATAATCCACAAGTAATCCACAGCACTCCAGTCCATCAGTTAACATCTGGAGAAGACAAAAGATGAAACAAATCCAGCATTAAGATGTTTTTAACTCAAATACATAGAGTTCATAATCCATAATAACACTTCCTCCAGTGAAAAAGTGTTCTGGTGTGAATCAGGAGAGAAATCTGCACAGATCAAGCAGTGTTTAAAACAGCTCTAAACTAATATGTGTCTGGATTCTGATGTGAGAGTCAACAGGAGATGCACTTTTCACTGGAGGAAGTGTTATTATGGATTATAGACTCTATGTATTTGAGTTAAAATCATCTTAATGCTGGATGTGTTTCATCTTTTGTCTTCTCCAGATGTTAACTGATGGACTGGAGTGCTGTGGATTACTTGTGGATTATTGTGATGTTTTTTATCAGCTGTTTGGACTCTCATTCTGACGGCACCCATTCACTGCAGAGCATCCATTGCTGAGACACTGATGCAGTGCTACATTTCTACAAACCTGATGAAGAAACTAACCATATCTTGGATGATCTGAAGATGAGCACATTGTCATTTTTTCCTGAACTATTTTGCTTTAACTGTTTTAGACTCAAAGGTAATAATCCACATCATCTCAGAAATCCAGCCTCAATTTTAAAATGTGATGTAAGTAAAGTTACTCACCCGGCTTCTGTCAAACCTTAAACGATACTTAACGCAGAAGCATCATCTGACTAATGTGAAATGGACACTAAAAGGGCTGCGTGAGACGACATGCAGATCGATTCTGTTCTAGAAATAACTTTAACAGCCTGTCTGTACGTATAAATGTTCATTAACTCGAGTTCTCTCCATATGGAAACTATAAGTCTGTGTTCAGCTGCACTCCTGATGTTCAGCTGTTCTGACATTTGCTCGTCTCAGGTAACGTTCATTAGTTTTCTGTAAGAGATGACTGAATCTCATTAGCAGAAGTCAGTCAATATCTGCCTGTGGCGTCTGTGTATCCAAACTCTGCTCATCAGCACCTGCAGTCGCTTACAAAACATAATTCTATTAGTGACAAATCAATAGCAGATGATTTATGAGAGTTATCATTAAATATATGTAGAGACACTGGGGCAAGTTGTCACTCTTTCACTCCAGTGAATATATTTTTTAAAGTCTTCACTACAACGAAACCTATTTTTATGGTGCAATAAAAATATACAGCCATTTGAGCACATGTTGGGCTACAGTGGGGCATGTTGTCACAGTGGGCACTAAACAACCTGTTATCAGCAGAAGTGAATCAGTGGAACAGCTATGAAGTGCAAAACAATTCAACAAACAGCAATAATGCTCAGCATACAAAAATATCATTCCATTGTGTTGGCCAACAGAAAATGTCATTAAAAAACGCTATCAATTAAAAGACTGAAAACAGGACAACATGCTCCGATCTGACATTTATGAAAAATACATCACAGTTCAAGCTTTCAGTATGTGGTTGACTCTTGAGGATCGTGTTTCCTTCTTTATTCAAGAACCAGTGCTATTTTAGTATTATTTACATATTATTATATGAAACAATTTTCACTCAAATTGTTAGTAAATTTCATAAAGAATTACAAAGAAATGGCATGAAACACATTAAATTTTGAAGTTGAAAACGGAAATTGTATTTTTTTTCAATAATTTACAACTTCAGAAAAAATACAGTCTTTATAATTATTTCAAACCATATTTTTTTTTACATTATATTTTCATTTTCATTTTTTTCAGTTTAAGACTTAGTATTTTTTTAATGTGCTTGTCATTTTAGTTTGTTTTTTAAAAAATGTAGCTTTAATTTATTTTTTTATTTTTTTTCAGTTTTAGTCATTTTTAAAATAAAAAAGTACTTATTTATTAGCCAAGGCAGCATTTCATTAGTATTTTTTATATATTATTAATATTTTATTTTATATCAGCTTTAATTCAATTATTGAGAATGATTTTAAATACTGTTTTAGTTAGCAATACATGAAAATATGTTAATAAATCAAATATTTGACAGAAATAAATAAAATATGATGATGATTGCACCAAATATTCTACACTCTCAGAAAAAAAAAAAAAGGTACAAAAGCTGTCACTTTGTACCTAAAGCGTGCATATTGATACCTAAAAAAGGTACAAAAGGTACCGTCCCACTGGAATCTTTTGTACCTTTTTTCTGAGAGTGTAACATGAGACACAGCTTTAAAACCAACACACAAAAACACTGTTGGAGAAAAAAACAAGTGTTTGTGTAACTGGATTTACTGAGGGACATGTGACAACTAGCCCCGGCTGGATGAGTGTGGTCAGATGAGCAGCTGTCTCATTACACACTGATATAAAGCCAAACACACACTGATCTGGAGCCTGCGGAGCTGCCACATGTCACACTGGCCTCCTGAAGGAGCTTCTCTCCTGTTGTGACCATATGGTGCTCCTGAACTCACACAGATATTAACATGCGTGTCAGGAAGCAGCAGAGCAGGTGAAATGCCAGAGATGAGCTCAGGAAGAGCCGCTGGTGACCTTCCTTCTGTGAGGATCATCTTCTTCATCATCATCAGCAGCAGCAGCAGGAAACCTGCTCACATCTCACACCGTATTAAACAAACCAAGCCTGTTTTTTAAGAGCATAATTGTTATTTAAATATGTACAGTCAAACCAAAAAAATTATTCAGTACATACCTTTAGGACACTACAGTTCATTTCTGTAAGTGAGGATAGCAAAATAAAGTCAACTGTGACATATTACACCCCAGAAATTATTCATATAATGGTCTACCAGAGAAATTCATTACATACCTTTCACGACCAGTAAAACTGATAAATATTTGGGACCAAAAATGATTCAGACATTTGACCTGATCAAGTGTTATCGGACATTATCAAGATTTTGTTCTGATCATATTTTATTACAATTTTATAAACTATAAATAAACTGTGATAATGTGTGAAATGTTGAAGGTGACCGAATAAATTTTGGTTTGACTTTATGTATATTTATATTTATATAAACTAAACACACTTTATTTTAATTTTGTCGCAAGGCAATATTTTTCATTTTCCTTTAGTTTAACTTGACGCACTAAAATAACAAAGACTGAAATAAAAAATAATAATATTATATAGACTTTTTTTTTTAAATTACAAAAACACACAACAAAAACACTATAACTTTAACTAAAATTAAAATATTAAAAATAATAAAATAAAAAATGAGTCTTATTTTCTTTATGCAAAATGTATTTTTCTCTTTTGATTTTAAACTGAAATATAATTAGGTTGTACAATTAACATGTAAATGTGTTTCTGTGAGCAACACTGTTCTAGTTTTTCTTTTTATATAACTGGACAAATAAACCATATTTATCAGGTAATAATTTAAAGGTAATTTTAAGTGTTATATATATATATATATATATATATATATATATATATATATATAAAGCCTATATATATTATTTTCTACAATATTATTATTTGCTTTTATTCTTTACTATTATTGTATTTTTATTTTATTTCTTATGAACCTTTTTTAATTGTTTTTCTTCACAGCACTTTCACTCAGCACTGTATTTATAAAACACAGCTCATACACACCTGCCTTGCTTTGCCTTAATTTAATCCACTATCACACTCGGCTCATTTAGAGATGAAATGAAAACTACAACTCCACTCACACAAAATGTAAAACTTCAGAAATATTTATTTTTCCAGTAATTTTATCCTCTTGATCTTGGCACGAATATATTTGAGAGATCAACAAACAATGCGGCCACAAATAACAAACGCACAACAAACAAATAACCAAACTCTGTCGTTTGAATAAATGTAATCTCACGTATGAATAAATGTAAGCGCACACATCAGCAG
>NC_056583.1:25282225-25302225 GCF_018340385.1 Cyprinus carpio
TCGTGTTTGTAGTTCTGAACCGAATCCTTCGTCAACGCGCCATTAGTGTGTGCAAGGATCCACACTTCAATAATCTACCAGAAATGATAACAATCTGAGCCCCCGCGCGCCCCCTGCCGGAACACACCGGTGCTTGCAAGTACTTATTATTAAATTGAGCATTTTTCTAATTCATTCCAAATTGCTTACATAAAATTGTATCAAATTTTAATTATTCATACAGTTTTGTAATTTTGACTGTTCGTAGATTATTATTTTTTTAACCCTAATGGTCATCAAAGACAAAACATAGGAATTATTTATCATTACTTATTGAATCACTTCAATAAAAATAATAAAATAATAATAATAACAATAATAATAATGAATTTCATAAAAAACAAAATATTTAAATATATAGGAAAATTTATATGTTTATAACCAATACAGACATTTTATAATATAAAAAATTATTTTTCAAAGTTATTTTCTGTGTAAACACAAACTCTGGCTACACAAAAGCTATTGAATATTTATTAATATTATAAATATTATTAAATATTCTAGTTATTTTTTAGTAAAAACAATAAAATCAAAAACAAAAATAATCACTAATATTAAACATTAACCTTATATTTAATATCTTATTAATGCATTGCACAAAACAGCATAAAAACATAATCACAAAATCTTTACTACAAATACTTTCTTACATAGACGAATAACAGAATACAATCAGAATAAAATCATTTAAGTCTTAACATCTTTGTTTTGATTAATTTCTATAATTAATTCTATTCATTTCTATAAATTATTCTTCATCAGTAATTAATATACTTTACAAAATGTATTTTTACTTAAAAATGTAATCAATTAAGTTTCGATTTTTGATTTTAACGTGTTTATTTTTTCTAACAATCTATTAATATCAGTGAAAAGACTGTCTCCTTCATGTAATGAAATGCTAAGTTTTGGGTTTTTTGTTAATTGTTCAGAAATATGCATGCATTATTTCTACATTTATAAAGCACATCCACCAGGTGGAGACAACATTCCACAAATGAAATTCAGAATCAAAGGTTTTAAGACGCACAGAAAGAACAGAAGCCTTTACACAAGAAAAATGTGTTTAAGTTATAAGCAACGTTCTTCCAATCATGTTAATATAACCTTCATTTAGTTAAGTTAATGTTCTTAAAACGTTAGCACAAAAAACATTATTGATGCATCGTTCATGAATTTTTTATTTATTTATTTATTTATTTTTAATTGTTTTAGCTTGATGTTCGTCTAAGGTTTTTTAAATGCGAAACTTGTTTCAGAAAGTTCAGAGAATATTCAAATGTAACATTCCCATATTATGTTTGGAAAATGATCAAATGGATGTTCATAAAACCTTCACATAACCAAGAAAAACGTTTGTACAGTATAAAAACCATTATACCTATGGAATGTCCCCATTTAGATAGCTAAGTAAACGTGTGTGTGTGTGTGTGTGTGTGTGTGTGTGTGTGTGTGTGTGTGTGTGTGTGTGTGTGTGTGTGTGTGTGTGATTGAAGTGTGTCTGTGTGTGTGTGTGTGTGTGTGTGTGTGTGTGTGTTAGGCATCCGTTCTGTCAGCAGTTTGAAATGCTGTAAATCACGAGGAACACATCATCATCTGTTTCCTCCTCGTTTGACTGATCACTCGTCCTATATTCGACTCTAATCAGCTGCTAATTGAAACTAACCGACATCAATAAATACCAACGAACCCCACAAAAAAGAAATCATAACATCCTTCTTTTCTTATCAAATGACTGTAAATGACGAAATTATAGTCAGTGGCTGCTACTGGAAGCCGAAGAGCCTGAATGCAGCTGTTTAAGCGCATCTCTGTTCTCGGAGAAATGAGGAAAAGATGAAAGTTCGTCATTATCGATGTGTTTAATCGAGCTGCTTCTGAAGGCCACGGTTCTCTCTTCCAGTGTGAATGTGATGGAGTTTGTCCAGAATGATCCCGACACGAGGCGCCACGACTGTGACAGCAGATCAATTAACAGCAATGATTGGCAAAGCGCAAATATTAGCTGTTCCCAGATCAGTCTTTCATGTATGAAACAGTTTGATCTGCTGATGTTAGTCGGGATATGCTTCAGTCACACTGTGAGTAGATGAGCCGAGCTGTGTTTAATTCATCACAATCCACTGAATTCAACAGCTTCACTTCACCGATTTGCGTGTTTTTATTGATTACTACTGACTTGAAATTAATTAAACAAATAAGAACTAGGCCTATCTAAATGTTCTGGTTAACACATACGGCAAAATATTTTTTTTTCTGTCCAAATATATATTTTAAATATACGCCAAATACATGTTTTAAAGTGAAGTTCAGTGAAATGTATTTTTTCATACCAAAATTATTATTATTATTATTCATTATAATAATTAAATATAAGTGTTCCTTGGTGATTTTTATCCAAATGTGTTTTATGTTAACTCATACACAACAATTTTTTTTTCATCAAAGGTGACATTTTATTAAAAAAAATAAAATAGTGTATTAATATATATATATTACACGTAAATAATTTAAAAAAGATATATATATATAAAAATATAAAAAAATATAAAAAATATTAAAATATATAAACATATATTTCAAAAATATTGCCTACTTGAAAATCTGTATTTTTCCCAACTTTTCCTCAGTAATTTCTATATCAAAATTCTTTGGTTCCCAAGTGAATGTGTTTATTTTATTATTTTAATAAATTATAATCGCTTTAAAGTTTTGGCTACTCAAAAGCTATTGAAAATATTTTTTTCAATATTGAATTATTATTATTATTATTATTATTATTATTATTTGTTTGTTTGTTTTTAGTAAAGACATTATCTTTCAAATCAAAGACATTACTACTCGTTAATGTTTTGTAATTTTGTACAAAATATATCACAAAATCTTACTACAAAGACGAATAACCAGAATACAGTCAGAATAAAATCATTTAAGACATAACATCTTTGTTTTTATTAAATTCTATAATTAATTCTATTGATTTCTATGACCTCTTCTTCGTCAGTATAGTTTACTGAATTTAATTTTACTTTAAAATGTAAGCAATAAAGCTTCGGTTTTTAGGCTTCGGTTTAGTTTCTGTGCCTTCAGTGAAGGAGAGATGGACTCACTCTGCCTCATGCACGCGTGTTTAATCCAGGTGCATCCTGACTTTCCTCCTCCTCAGGTTCCTTCTTTCTTCTCCTTCATCTCATTCTTCTCAGGGAGCCAATCAGAGCTCGCGTACCTGCAGGAAGTCTGACCCTTTATTCTCCTCCCTCATAAAACATCATCACCTCCCTCACTAGTGACCTCCCGCTTTCGCTCATCGCAAACTGCATGGAAGCAGAAGTCCACGAGCGCTGACATCAGAAGTCCTCCAGCCATGCAGTTCCAGCACTCGCACGCGCCTTTTTACGCGCCGACGCCCGCGCCGCCCGTCCACCCGACGCCCTTCTACATCGAGGACATTCTGGGCAGAAACGCGCCCGCGTCAGGTCCGGTGGCGCCCACGCCGACCCTTCCGTCTCCAAACTCGTCCTTCACCAGCCTGATCCCGTCTTACCGGACCCCGATCTACGAGCCCACGCCGATCCACCCGGTCCTGACCCAGCACGCGCTCGCGGCCACCTACGCGTCCATCTACCCGTTCCAGCGAGACTTCACGCACGCGCTGCTCCGTCACGACCCGCTGGGTGAGGTCTAGACTCATTTCTGTCATGTTTCGAACACCGCACTGGGGTTCGTTTGATTGTTTAATTACTGGTCAATAACTTTTTAAAGGTACATATAGTGTCTAATATGTGACTGTAGCGCTTGAAGAGCATGCCCTATAGTGATAGATTTTGCACCTTTTTTTCTGAGAGTGTGATTAAACATCTGTATAGTGTGATTGAACTCCACATCATGGTCAAAAATCTGCTTTCACCTAAATGCTTTCATTTATAATTCGTTGTGATGGGTTAAATCAGACAGAAGTAGCTCTTTGACGTTGTGCGTAAAAATGAAAGCTGTGTTCACAACGAAAGTTTGCTTCAGGACTAAATTGTGAAATTGTTTCTTAAAGTTGGTGTGCTTTGGCCATAGAAAGCTGAGCTTCATGAGGTCTGTTTACCAACAGCTCATGTGGTTAATAATATCAACCAGACTGACCTGAAGAGGAAGCTCTTCTTGATTTCGAAACTGCAGTTCAAAGCGCATTTCTGCGACCCTGCTGCTATAAACGAGTGTGAATTCGGATCGTGTTCCAGCTGCTGGGCTCTACAGGAAGCGTGTTTGGGTGAGGAAGACTCCGCTGGTCTTCCTCACGTGTTGTTGGTCTGAGGTTCAAACTGCCTGTGCTCTGCAAGCCCTGACCCTTTCCGTTCACTCCGGAAACCTTGAGCTCTCGATAGGAGTAAATGTGCTTTCAGAAGCTGTGAGATGTTTTCCTGGAGCAGGACTCGTGCACGCTGCTGATTATTTTATCCACATCCTCAATACACACATATTCAGGAAACACTCGACTTCTGATAGCCGGGATCCGTTTTTTACAGATTGTTCGTTTCCTTTCATTGGGCTGAACCTCTAACTGCTCGAACAGCTCAACACACCTCACGCAACTTTACGCACGCCTCCACTATTGTTTGCTCTTTTTAAACAAAACACACGCCTACAATTAGAGATCTTTATTGTTGCAAATAGGATTTATCAATATATATAGGCTATAAATATATTTAATATATCAATCTGTATTTAAAAAATAATAAAATTCGTATATTTATGTCCTTGATGCCTTAAATAAACAAAACCAAAGTCGCACTTGAATTTAATGAGGCCTGTACTGATCAAGAAAATGTGAATATCAAGAAACTGACAAAATTTAAAGTCTTTCTTCCAGTGTGACTTGTAAAAAAAAATAATAATAAAAAATGTGGCCTGAAATAGGTTATATGGAGGGCAACACATTCTTAAATGCTTTTAAAAATAGATAAAAAATGTTAAAAAATGACCCAAAATGATTAGGAAATAGGCCTATGATACGCTTTACGAATGTATTTTAAATATATTTATATCAAAGATATATTGTTGGCCAGTTTTGTGTGTGTGTGTGTGTCTGTGTGTGAGAGAGAGAGAGAGAGAGAGAGAGAGAGAGAGAGAATGAGAGAGAAAGCTTTATAGCAGCGCAAAAAAAAAAAAAAAAAACCAAAACCAAATTATAAATAATAATATACCAATATTCTAATAAATAGAATTTTATCATCTTAAAATTTCTACTAAAATTAAAAAACTAAAAATATAAATAATTAAATAATTATCAATCATATCAATAAATACCCAAATATTCAATTCTAAATCTTTTTTTTTTTCTTTTTTTTGCCGTGTGGAAATTATTGTGACAATTTAAATAGATTGGAAAAAGAAAAAGATTTTAAATGAGATTTAACATTTTACATTTTTTTAAACCATTTTTCGTCTCTGAGGGTTTGAGCACGTGTCCATCTGAACGCGATCGCTCGGGTTCTGGGATGAATCGCAGCTTCCTCTGTGTTTGTGAGGGGATTGGACGGATGTTCACCCCATTCACCAGATTAACCAACAGGAAACACATTGACGGAAATTTTGCCATAGTCCTGTGCTCATAAACTCTTTCAGCGGATGCTCGAGCTGACAGACAGACAGACCAAACACATTCACCCTCTGTCTGAGGATCTGCAGGATGCGCGTTTATTCTTTACGTGTTTGCGCAACATTTTCACGTGTCTGTTCCGTCTGTTCTGCAGGTAAACCTCTGCTGTGGACGCCGTTCATCCAGCGGCCCCTGCACAAGAGGAAAGGCGGACAGGTTCGCTTCTCCAACGACCAGACCATCGAGCTGGAGAAGAAGTTCGAGACGCAGAAGTATCTGTCTCCTCCCGAGAGAAAGAGACTCGCCAAGATGCTGCAGCTGAGCGAGAGACAGGCGAGTCAACAAGACAACACTCAGTTACACAACATCCAAACTCTGCTTGCTTTTAGTCTTATTTTCATATCTTCATCCGTCTGCAGGTGAAAACGTGGTTCCAGAACCGTCGGGCGAAATCTAAGAAATAAAAAGAACGTCAAAATCTTTATTTTATTATTATTATTATAAAATTATATTATTATTGTAATAAGGATACTAAAATCATATGTGTTATCATAATAATCCTAAATAATAGTCAGAATTTCTGACGTTTCGTTTAACCTTTACAGCAAACAAAAACACAACGAAAACAACCAAAACAGGATCGTGAACAAATAAATATATATTTTTATATGAAGGTTTGCCAGTTATAAAGTGGCTTTAATCTTAAGAAAAACACTTTTTTATTGTTGTAATATTTTATTTTGTTATTTTAATACATTACAAAAGATTTTTCGAAGATAAGTTAAGATGATTGGAGCGCGTTTTATAAGGAAATGTCTTAATAAAAAATTAATGCTTTACATTCAATTCCTTATTTACCTATTCTTTGTAATTAATTAATTTGAAATGTATACACGTGATTTCGAAGTTGTTTCTACACCTATATTTTCCCAATGTAGTGTGATTTTTTCAAATTTTCCAAATCATTCGTTTTTCATCGTTTTTGATTGCTTGCATAGAGCTTTATTTCAGCGCAAAAATGTACACGAAATATAAATAAAAATTAAACAAAAATCTCTTTTTATTTTAATGCGGTAAAATAATTGTACGAGATGGGATTGCATATTGTGTTAGATATAGGCTATATAAATATTTTAATAATTATCACATTTCTTGAATATTAAAGGGCTAAATATTAGAATACAATTTTAATTTAATAATTATAATTTCTAGAAAATCATTATCTAATTTCCTGAATATTAAATACTAAATCTAAATAATATTTCAGAATATAATAGCTAATATCTAATATTTGTGATATCTGTTTTAAAAAAGAAAAACAAATATTGAAAACGGAAAAGGAAATTCTCGCGGTGTACGGCTAAAATAAATAAATAAATACATACACTGAATAGAAAAGCTGCACGTATTGACATGCTTGTGTGATGTTGGTGCTGAAACAGGAGAATCCTCCGAGCGGTAAGAGAGATGTGGAGGACTCTGGCGAGCAGAGAAACTCGGACAGATCGAGTCCAGACGTGATGCGCGAGTCTGAGGAGTCCGAGGATTCAGAGCAGGAGCTGGACATCGAGGAGGATCCACAGTTCTCCATCAACCCTCAGCTATGAGTCCACGACCTCAGCACTGTACATACTGTATCATACTGTACATTTAGTAGCACAATTAACTTAATGGATGTGTAGATTTCGATCCAAACCTGTATCTGGTGTCTCTTGGGAAACTGTAAATATTTTGTGTTAGTCAATAAAACAATATTTTGGGGATAACATACTGTTTATTTTGCCTTCTTAATGCCTAATGTGAACCTGCAATGGTTTCAAAGTGCGTGATGAGCTGTTAATGTGGCAGATGTTGTTTCCTTTTATCTGATGTGAGCACAATAGAGCTGTGATGAATGTGCATTTGTGTTATTAGTCCCTTATCTGTTGATTCACAATCCTTTCATCATAGCAGATTATCTGTTAGTCATTAAAATCAATTAAACTCTATCCCTTCCTGAATGAAACAACAGCACAGTTTGAGATCTGGAGCTCGGCGATCAGCACAACAGATCTGCTCTCGATCATCAGAGCTTATCGCTTCCAACAAGACAAACAGGCCTGGGTCTGTGCTGATCGTGTGGTTAATGATTGGACAGTGAGAGGATGAATCACAGCGTTCTGTGCATCAGAGAGAGTTCAACAGCCTTGCAGTGGTGAGAGTTTGCTCCAAAACCAACACCATGTGCATCGATTCGGCCTGAATTGAGAAATGCTTCACAAATCGTGATCCTGAAAAAGCAGCATGTGAACTAAACCTCTGACTTCAGGCCCAAACACATCTTTACCTCTTAAAAATGAAGGTTCTTTATTGCCGTTGATGGTTCTGTGAAGAACCTCTGACGCTTTTCAATGCACAAAAGCTTCTTTAGAGTGTTTAAATGTTCTTTTAATGGTTCTTTTAAGAACTGAGCTTCTTTGAGGATCCAAAGACGCTTCTAGGGATCTTGATTTTTAAGAGTGCATGCAAAAACCCTTTTAAAATGTCTCAACTTTTCCCACCAAAGCTTTAGCGTCATTTATTTGTATTTGTAAGGTTTTCTTAACCTTCATGTTTTGTTGAATCATTTTGACCTGGAGAGGATCTTCTTTTTCCTGAAAATGTTATAAATGTTATCACATTGGACTAAAAGCTGAAATAAATTTTTTTTTTTAGATTTTTTCCCCCCACCTTGTTACACTTAGTGTCTGGTGATATTATGCTAATTATCACCAGATCTTTTTATCAGCTTGTTTTCTTTCAATAAGCAGAGGTTTTGTGTTTCTTTTCAGAACTGATTGATTGTAGACCTCATTGATCTGAGCTCATGCACCTCAGTTATTGAGTGAAAAAAACACTATTTCTTGATGATTTTCACTCCAAAACTGGTTCATAAGCTCAGATCAATGAGACCTATGATCAATCAGCTCCAGAATGAAACACAAAACCTCTGCTGATTGAAAGAAAACAAGTTGATAAAAAGATTGAATCCAAGATATGGTGATAATTAGCATAATGAGAGATTTATAACCAATTTTTTTGTAGACCAGGAAAAGCAAATTACGTAAATGATTTTCAGAACTACTAGAGAACGGATGGAGGCTTTTCTTGTCATTTTAGAAGAAACATCTAAGACAAAAGTTACATTTCAATGAAACAAAACTGATATCTCTATTAAATCTCTTGAGATATAAAAACCGTTCCTCGCATAAACATCCCACCTCACAAAAATGTGTTCTGATAATATGTTTTCCAAACGTTGCCATTAAGTTATTTCTAAACGTTGTCTGAAACGTTCAGTTTTTTATATTTTAAATATGATTATTTTTAATTATGTGAACACTAAGAAAATTCCATTTTATGCTTTTGCAAACTTTTTTAGCAATGTTACATTTTAACGTTCTATGAATATTCTGAAACAAATTGTAACAGTTTAATTTGTTAAATCCAACGAACATCCAACTAAAATGTTTCAGAAATAAACGCTCCATGAACGATGTAGGAATACCATATTTGTGCTAACATTATTAAAGAGCAGATGACTTTAAATGAACGTTACTGAAAGAACGTTTGCTCATAACTTTGAGACCAAAAAGCGTCCTCTCCTCATGAAACCCCTCTGACTGAGTATTTATGATCATTATTTTACAGCCCAGAGGTCTCTGCTCATGCAGGCGAGTGACTGACGGCGATATAAAAGCTCCATCTCCAGCTGAATTAGGCCTAATTGCAGAGCAAACAGCACACTTGAGTGAACAATGAGGCCTGAGTGATCTGTTCCTGGGCTGCCGGAGGAATCTTCTCCTCACCTGAAGGCCACCAGCGCTGCTTGTTACGAACGGAGAGGGTCTCTTAGACGACAACTGGACAAATATTGACCCGTCAGCCTGAGATATGTCCAGTGGCTCTGATAGTTTAATTGACAACAACTCTTGCTTCATCAGATCAATTAGCGCGGCTCTTTCAGGCCTGTTAGCTCTCGTTACACTGCTGCTGTGTGTGTGTTTAAACTCCAATCAGTCTTTTCCATGATGGCAGAGATTCTGGGCTCTTAATGGCCTGTTTGTTCCTTTTTGCTCGGACAAACCTGCAGATTGCTTTTATGTGCGGCCGTGAACGAGCTTGTGAGACACGACCTGATTTATTCATCCTGTGACTTAATGATACGTGATAACAAGGCTTCCATTAAAGATTCTGGATGCAGTGATTAGGCCTTTCCAAAGCAATTAGACCCTTCCTCTCAGTGTTTAAAGACAGAACAGTGAGTGAGAGTTTACTTTGATCAACTCTAATATCTGAAGATGCACAGCATGAAGATCATCTCACTGCAGGACTGGACACTGAAATACAAGCATAATCAGTGCAAGCATCGACATGTTTTAGGTAGATAAGTCTGTCAGAACATGCGTTTTCACTGATTAGACTCTCACTCAATTCAACTAACATTGTGGCAAGGTTCTTTCAAGGTTACATTCTTCCAGTAACTTTAATAGAACATTGGTTCAAAGTTATCTGTTGGTCTTTAATAATGCTTTCAAAACACACACATGCATAATATATAATAATATATATATACAAAAAAGGGCAGAAATAAATTTGCTTAAATATTTGTAAAAATATATTTACATTAATATATTTTGTATTTTTAAGGCTTTTTTTATATATATATAATTTTGAAATAAATAAATAAAGTTACAATAAAATAAAAATACATTAATAAAAATAAAAATAATAAATATATTTTATATATTTTCAATCCAAGAATATACATTCACATTTCAAGAAAAACTTTTTGTTGTCTATAAAACTTGTGAACATGCAGTATAACATATTAAACATTAATGAAACATTATAAATTTAGTTTTGATCTATCTAGGCTTGCCACATTTGCATTCAGTCTAATCGTAGGCTACTGTAAGATTGGAAATGTATTTTCTTGCCCCTGAAATACATTTTGCAATATATTTTGGTATATGACGATTTCAATTTCTAAAAAAAATTCATTTAACTTCAGTGCTTGCAACTTATATTTAACATATTTTAAATATATTTTGGGTATAAATATATATATATTTTTTTTTTGCCATGTGTGGAAGTTCATTTGACAATTTTAAATGTAACTTGTTTTAAAAACATTCAGAAGTTATCATTTTAAAACTCAATGGAAATGTTATCAAAAAGTTTCTGAAAATTAGTTTCTGATCAGTGTTCATTCAAATGAGCAAACATGTCTGTGTGTGTGCGTGTGTGAGTGTGTGTTTGTGTTAAATCACATCACACTTTCAGACCACTTTGCTTTCTTGTCATCCTCTTTCTCTTCTTTCTGTGCTTCAGTAATGTATAGTTTTCTGTGGTTTGAGTTGTTGGTGTTTACAGTGCCAGTGTGTGAAGCGTCCTGCAGTCGTCTGCTCAGTGCAAACACAGACTGCTCATTAATTTATCAGCCTCAGATAAATGGTGTCCATGTGTTCAAGGTCGAGCGTCACAAACGTGTTCACGCACACACACACACACACATTCCTCAGTCACCGAGTTAAACTTCATACTTCAACATCTGATGCTGTTTGGGTTTCAGAAGTTCAAATCTAAGTTATGGTACTTTATTGTGAGTGACATTTTTTTTATTTAGCAAAAGCAGCTAAAAACACCCAGTTTAAGGTCTCGTCTCAGAATGTGTGTTTCACTGTGGACAACAGCATTACATCAGCACGGCTTTACTAGGAAGGGACAGCGAAACTTTCATTCAAAAGGTCAGAGAGACTGTGAAATGAATGTGAAAAACTACATTATGACTGATCTGGTGCAATAAAATGCAATAAAATAAAAGGCATACACAACAGTAATTCAAAGTGTTTTACACATCAGTATAACAAATATGAAAAATTTTTAATATAAAAATGTATAAAATATAAAATAAATAATAAAAAAGTATAAATAAAAATGGAATATTATAGAATAAAAACATTTAAAAATAAAAATTTAAGAAATTAATAAAATACTTCAAATGAATATAAAGGTATACATTAAAAGGATGTACATTAAAATGTAATGTGTGTGTGCGATGTGAACAGGAAGCCAGACAAACCTATATCTGTCATAAACATCTCCTTTGTCACAATACTGTAACACACACACACACACACACACACACACACACACACACACACACAGTAAGAGACGCTGATGGAACGCAGTGACAGCTTGACTCTTATCTCAGGTGTGTGTCGGCATACGGATGAAAACATGATCATGATCTCAGCAGATCGGACCGTATTGATCAGCGGGAGTTTTATGACAGACGCCGTGTTCAGTGATCCTGACGAGCTCAGTAAACACACACCACTGTAAAAGAGAGCAGATTCAGAACACGGCCGTGTGTGTCCAAGAACACCATCTGTTTGCTTTACAGAGAGAGTCAACAGCACAAACAAGAATACACAACATCAGAGAAACTAATCTGTGAGCTGCCTAACTAGACAGTATTTTAAGGGCTCATAGATACTCATGATATAAAGACTTTAGTAAGGCAGCAATGAATGCATTGTGATGTTTGATTGACAAAAAACACTATAAATATACTTCTCATTCAAATCGTATCAAACTGTATAAACTATAAACTATAAACTATAAACTATAAACTATGTATAAAAATATTTTTATGTTTATTAGGGCATATGCTGTATATTCTGTTCCAATCTGCTTCATCTCCATTCAAATATGAAAAGTATTACAATGAAACTAAGTGAAAATGCAATAGTAAGTGTATAAACTATGTTTTTAATATATGTCATTTTCAAAATGTGAAAATATACAAACAAAACAAAATGTGTTATACAAACTACCCTTTAGAAACCTGTTAATATAATGCCAGCTATTAATTAAATAAAATAAATAAATGAAGATAAGATAAGCACAAGAGGCAAAAATAAAATAAAATAAAATAAAATAAAATAAAATAAAATAAAATAAAATAAAATAAAATTAAATTAAATTAAATTAAATTAAATTAAATAAAGTAAAGTAAAGTAAAGTAAAGTAAAGTAAAGTAAAGTAAAGTAAAATAAAATAAAATTTAATTAAATTCTCATAAAATACCCAAAAATTTTGTCTATAGCACAAAAAAAAAATAATAAAAAAGAACAACAAAACAACAATTTTCTAAAAAAATAATAAAAAACTGATCAATTAAAATAAAAAAAGGATGAATTAAAATTACATTTAAGGTACATTAAAAGGAGGATAAGAGGCTCACATTAAAGCATAGGAAGAATAAAAAAAAAAAAAAATAAAAAAAAAAAAAAAAAAAAAAAAAAAAAAAAATATTAATTAAAATAAATAAATAAATAAAAAATAAAATAAAATAAAATAAAATAAAATAAAAAAAAAAAAAAAATAAAAAAAAAATAAAATAAAAAAAAAAAAAAAAAAAAAAAAACTTCTTTAATTTTCCTAAATGTTGTGTCTAGGGTAGAGAAGAAAAAATATATGGAAAGCAGATCAAAAGATCCATTTGGAAATATATGAAAAAGTTATATCTGATGTTCTCATCCAGATTTTTAAATGTTTTAAAAAAAAAGTTTGGTTATGTAAATATTAAGGAAACATTCCATTTTATCATTTTGCAATCATTATGGGAACGTTACTTTTGAATGTTCCCTAAATGAAACAAGCAGTAACATTCAAAAACCATTATACAAATGTCCAACCAAAATGTTTGAGAAAATCGTTCCATGAATGATGTATAGATAATACTTTTCTGCCTACGTTTTGAGAACATTATTAAAAACCATATATCTTTGAATGAATGTTCTATAAATATTACTGGAAGAATGTTTGTTCATAACATTGCCAGAACGTTCTGAGAACATTCGCCGTTAGCTGAGAATGAACGAATCTCTCTGATTTATTCAACAAGTATGTCTCCATGTGAAGAGTGAGTACTGCAGTCCTGTTTCTGAACACAGCCTTTATTCACAGAGACCTTGTATCCTGTTTTCAGCATTCTGCACTGTCAACTTACACACACACACACACACACACACACACACACACACACGTTTGTTTTTGTGAATTGTGGGTTCATCCCATAGGTGTAATGGTTTTTATATTTTACAAACTGTATGTGCTATCGCCCTACACCAACCCTACACCAACCCTACACCAAACAGGAAACTTTGTGCATTTTTACTTTCTCAAAAAAACTAATACTGTATGGTTTATAAGCGTTTTGAAAAATGGGGACATGGGTTATGTCCTCATAAGTCACCCTCTCCTTGTAATTACCTGTGTCATACCCATGACATTATAACACACACACACACTCTCACACACAGACAAAAAAAAATAAACACTAAAACAAACAAACAAACACACACACACACACACACACACACACACATTCTCAAACTCGGGCTGTTTCCTTAGTACAGATGGGATGTGGCTGACTGCGGTGATGACAGAGCGGGAGAGAGTCTGGACTTCAAGGCCCTTGTAAGGCTGCTAGTAAGTGCTTGATTTCCCGGCCCATAGACGATTAATCTGTGTGCCTCAGGAAGTTATTCCTGCATGTATGTTTCCACAAATACTGTTATTGGGAGAGCTCAGGGCTACGAACAATGGAGGCTAATTTGTTTTGCTTCCCCTTTGGCCCACGGCAGGCTGTGAAAACACAGATGAGAATGTGAGGAAACGCTCTTAAATTAGGGCCGAGGAGCGCCGGCCGCCGCTCAGCAGCACATTCATCTCAATGGAGTCACTGCAGCACAGGACAGACGCGGAGCTCAGCTCAACCCACAGACAACCGGATTCAGTCTGACTGAGTTTAAAGGTTTTAATACGACTTGAGCTCATTTCTGGAAGAGAAAAGTCTAGTGATGCTGCTGTTATGAGGCATTAATATTAAACAGACATAAAAATGGACATTAAAAGGCGCAATAAATGCGCCCCTAGAGGCAGAACACAGAACTGCATCAGTTTAGTGTTTGAACTAGAAATTGCACTTATTTTACATTTTACTTGTAAAACTTGAAAAAAACATGATGTTAAATAAGAAAATGTGTATGTAAATTAAACTAATACATTTACTTAACTTTTTCACAAACACTTAAAATATATAGCAAAAATAAAAAAAAAATCATAATACACACAATAACACAAAATCACATCTATATATATATATATATATATATAAAACATGTCTATATATATATATATATATATATAATACATATATAATATATAAGACATTTATATATGGGCATAAATTAATAATTTTATTGACATTATTTCTTCAATTTGATTTTAATATTTAGTTAAAATAAATTAAAAAATACATTAAAAACATTTTAGAATTATATATATATATATATATATATCTATATTATATATATATATATATATATATATATATATGTATGTATAAAACACACATGTAGGGCTATACATATATATATGTGTGTGTATGTAAATTAATAATTTTAGTTAACTTATTTGTTTAGCTTGATTTTAAATTTTAGTTAAATATATATTCAAATATATATATTACATATTAAATTTATTTACAAATTTAGAACATGATACATATATGATTAGGGTTAGAATCAAATAATGAAGGTTAATTAGGATTAAATAAAATAATGATTTTTTTCAATTATTTTACATAAAAATTTTGACTTAAAATAAAAAATACACTTCGAAACTAATAGTGGGACTAGCACTTTTCACACGGGTCTTTGTTGCAGTGTAGCCTCACAGAAAACTTGCGGCAAATGAAAAATATTGCAGGAAGTCAATCTTCATTGCATGACTTAAATAGACTTAAACGAGCAAAAGTAAATAGCAAAAATAAAAGAAGAAGGGCTGATGAAGAGCTGTGTGTGTGAGTGCTTTAGGGAAGTTGAGTGTGTGTAATCACTGGCGTGAAGATAAAATGTAGATGTTGTTTTCACACGGCGACTGAAGGACGTACTGAGGGGATTTCAGCCGAGGAGAAGAGGGCCGGTCCATCGACAAGAGATCCTAATCACAGCACCCGAGAAAACATCTATACATGTAAGGAACGAATGAGAAAAAGAGAAATGAAGATGTGCGAGTGTTTGAGTGTTATCTCCTCTCTATGAGTGTTATTTACTGATAATCAGTGTCTTTACAGCAGCGCCTCACACTCTCATTACACAATCTCTGAGTTACCATAACTACTACACACACGTACACACACACACACACACACACACACACACACACACACACACAGAGATCCATTCTCACACACACCCATTCACACACACACACACACACACACACACAGATCCATTCACACACACACACACACACACACACACACACACACACACACAGAGGTCCGTTCTCACACACACCCACACACACACACACACACACACACACACACACACACACACACACAGATCCATTCTCACACACACCCATTCACACCACACACACTCACACACACAAGATCCATTCACACACACACACACACACACACACACACACACACACACACACACACACACACACAGACCATGTGTGTTTGAGTCATGTGAGAAAACACTCGTAGTTCTGAAGACATTTAAACATCTGAACATGAGCAACATGAAGAGTTTTGAAAATCATCTTAGAGGTCAAACAGAATAATATTCTTGTGTTTGTATTGATAATCACAGTTTTGGTACATAGTGAAGCATGCACAGTGATTTATTTATTGTAATATTTATATTTAATTTTAATCATATATAATAATAATTATTATGCATATATATTTATATTAATATTTATATAACTATTACAGTATTTATTTATTATAAATAATTAAGTGATAAATAAAATTAATATTTGTTTTAGTAATATTTTTTAAACAAAATTACTATTAAATAAAAGTACTATTAATTACATTAAAGCTGTGTATTTTTAACACTAATTATCAGAAGCTTACGCAATACTAGTTCTTTGTTCATTTTGAATTAAGTGATAAGTTCAGTAAGATCTACTTTGAACTGTTTAAACTCTTGAGTTGTTTGCTCTGTTTATTTATGCATGCAAACGACACTAACTTAAACTGAAGTTAATGATCATGAGTTCAAATAATTCTCTGCAATAATCTGAAATCAGCGGTCATTCACCTGAGCATCAGTATCACGCGCTGATGAACGTCTGATCTCACATGAATCTTCTGAACTGCTGAAGCTTGCTGTGTTTTCTTAGCAGAGGCTCGACGTCTGAGAGATGCAGAAGGATCCGAGCGTCTGTCTGCTGACCTCATGTTATTTCTGTTCTGTTTCTTATGCAACGAACGAGGAGAAGCGGCACTCGAGGAGACGCCAGGACGGTGGTGGAGGTCAAAGGTCAAACGAGGTGGAAACAGAAGCGTCAGTGTTTCCAGCAAAACTCACAGCATTCACATCTATCTATAATAATTATTTATTATATTGTCAAAAAATCTGTAAATATATTGTTGTATTATTGCATTAATTAAACATGACATATTATTAATATAATTTATATTAATAATTATAATTATTATTTACTGTATTGTAAATAAATATTTCTGAGATGAATCATCAATGAAAAACAGATTTAACAATAAATAAATATATCAGTAAACAAATCAGAAATTAAACATTAGAAAGTATCAAATATTTATTCATTATTAATAACTTTTTTCAGTAATGATATTTTATATTATGGTACCTAGTGGTTAAAAAACAGTACCAAAGTACTTTTGTATCATGATTATCATGATGATGAAAATTTACTTATCTACCAAATAAAATCATGACCAGATTATGAATTTGCATTCATTTTCAATGCTATATATACAGTACATATATATATATATATCCCAGTATTTTTGTCTTGTTTTTCCAGACCAAAATCTAAGCATTATAAAATCAAGTAGCCTACATTTAATTGAGGAAGCAAAATTACTTTTTCTGAAGAAAAAAAAAAAGTAATATATATATATATATATATATATATATATATATATATATATATATATATATATATATATATATATATATATATATATATATATATATATATAGAGTTCCGGTCCTTGATTCTGATTGGTTGAGCCAAGTTTGAAGCTGTTGTAAATTACTCTACAAAGTAACATACACCTTTGTTTACGTTTGTCTGTTGCTCAGCAACCACTTTGTTGCAACCACAACTGATTCTGAGGAACTACATTGTTTGGTGGAAGAATACTGTTTTTATTAATAACATTACACTTGAGGAGACTGTTAACAAAGGTCATTATTTTTGTTTTCTTTGCTTACAAAAAGTGTTCCCGTCGCATCATATAACCCAGAATGCACGTCTGATGGCAGATGAAGTATTCTGTCGACGACTTTCTTACCTTTTCTGGACCTTGACACTGTTATTTATTTGGCAGTCTATGGGACAGTCACAGGCCTCACGGTTTTCATCCAAAATATCTTAAATGTGAAGATGAACAGAGCTTTTACGGGTTTGGAACGACATGGGGGTCAGTGATTAATGACAAAATTTTCATTTTGGGGTGGAGTATCCCTTTAATATCTTCTCGTTTTTTGCTTAAATTAAATGTTTTGATTTATGTACAGCAAAACAAGACAAAATCATTGTTTTCACTGTTGTTACATCACGGGTTCTCCTCTGAGCAGCATGTTGTTGTCTGTGTTCCTGCAGCTCAGAGGAGACAATCCTGTGGTGGCTGTTCGGACACGGTATACTGCATACAGCCAGTGTTGGGCAAAGTTACTTCTAAAGTAATGCATTAGTGTTCCTGTGGCTGAGTGGTAGCGCATTGCATTAGCAGTGCAAAAGGTTGGGTTTGATTCCCAGGAGAACACATGTTAGGTTAAAAAAAAAAGTTAGTCTGAATGCACTGTGAGTTGCTTTCTGCTAAATGTAATTACAATATTGCACTACTCCAAAAGTAACTAATTGCATTGCTTAGTTGCTTTTTATGGAAAGTAATACATTATGTTATTTTTGTGTTACTTTTTGTCACCTGGGCTGGGCTTGCTTACTTGTTTTTTTAATAACAAAAAAACAAACAAACAAAAAACAACACAAAAGTTATACTTTTAGCAAATGTAAAGGCCCTTTAACACCAAAAGTGGGGGAACAAAGTAACTTTCATTAGTTATTTGAAAAAGTAACTCAGATATTTTATTGTAAATTTAAAAGTAATGCATGACTTAATGCATAATCTGATTACATAACCAGCGTTACCCTCAACCCTCTGATTTTGTTTTGTTTGTCTGCATTAATGTAACGCATCAGGAATGTGGAGTGTGTTTTATTGTTTTCAGCGAGTCTCTGTCCACAGCAGAACCGCTCTATTGTTGCGGCCGAAGAAAAAGCTTTTCATTTGAAGAACCTTGACTCACACCGCCGTCCATGAGAGCTGTTATCATAGGCAGCGCTCTACAGGAAACTCTGTTTATCACTTCCTTTCAGTCGTAGTTAGTTTAGGGCTTCGTTGTGTGATCAGATTGCAGTGAGAGCGCGACGCATCGGAGGAGAACACCCACAGGAGCTGCTATCAGCCGCCGCATATGTCTGTCTGTATGAAAACACGCTCTATCACAGGACGACAGATCGCTCTGTTGTCTCGTTCAAGTAGAGCTTTTTGTAGAGTGTGAGGGATTTGGAAAGAGGGGAGCGTTTCACTTCTGCTTTCTAAATGAGCCGAGAGCATTCAGCCAAGACACGGTCATTTAGAAACGGAGGAGAGGCACATCGCTGCACACTCAAACAGAGAGCGTTCAGAGAAGTGATCCGTCTGTCTGTGAGTGTGTGTGTGTGTGTGTGTGTGAGAGAGAGACTGCATAAAGTGCATTGTCAGAGCAGATATATGAGCACTTAATGACACAACACAGAAAAGCAGAACAGACAATTGGACGCGATTTAATCATCTGAGAAATTTCCTTTTTGGACTGATGTAACATGTGGGCAATTAAAAGAAATAAACACAGAGTTCTTCATTAGAAAACAGCTTCGTTCGTGTCAATGGCTGCTGCTCGGCTGGAAACGTTCGAGGAGCCATGGAACTTTTTGAGCCAATCACCTAAGGGGTTAATGTCATGTGACTGTTCACTCTACACCGTTCTCAAAGTTGTAAATAAAACCAAGATTATTGGAGCACCTTTCATGAGAAAATTCTATTTTAGTTTTTTTTTTTAACTTCAAAATTTCACGTTTAATTCAATGTGTTAATTAAATTTAATTTATTTGTAATTGTTTGTGAAATTTACTAGCAATTTCTGAGTGAAGGTCGCTATAAAGTAAATTCTACACAAATTTTATTTATTTGGAACACACTGCAGCAAACTAAAAAATATTAATC
>NC_056583.1:25307225-25337225 GCF_018340385.1 Cyprinus carpio
AAAATTCCCAGATCCTGAGATTCAAACGCAGCATACATACACCAACAAAATGCATATTAAGTACTCTAGTGACATTTATCTATTTACTATAAGACATTTATTGTGTATGGTAATATGTAACCATTGGGAAAGGTTAGGCTGGTCAACTTCAGTAGCTGGTAGATGTCAACACAACACCATTCTGCTGCAAAAAAAAACTTCTTTCAGGGTCATTTAAGAGTAGCAGGGTTCTGGAACAAATTGGAAGCTGCATATAAAATCACAACTAATTCATTATATTATAGCAGATCTTTCACCAGTGCATGTTTTACTCCTAAATCACAAGATAAGTATAAATCAGTGGGCAAGATGAGAACTTAGATAAGGTTTGTCCAAGAAGTTTTGTCACTAAACTTTAAAAAAGTCTCAAAGGTGCGGGGAAGTCTCTAAATCAGCTACAAAGTATCTTGATTGGCGGCACTGAACTAGTAAACATCACGTGCAGGACAGCACCATCTGCTGGTTGTGACAGGAGGGAGTGCTGCTCTCTTCCACCCTTCACTGTGCTTCATGGTTTCTAGTTTCTAGCTGAAGCCGCAGCAGCCGGATGACTCTTTCTCCGGCTCCATCAGGTCATGAAGGTGAAATCTGGGCTCGATGGGCAGCTGGACCGAGCGTCTGACCAGCTCTCTGTACAGGACACAGCATTACATCACAATCTCTGCGGGGAAACTCGAATATCTTTAGAAGCTGCAGTTAGTCCTTCAGTATTTTGCAAGCTTGCTGGAAGAAACTCACTTTGCCACCGTCATAAAGGCCTCGTCCACGTTGAGTCCGGTTTTGGCACTGGTCTCCAGGAAAATGACTCCATACTCCTATAAAAACTATCTTTTACTATTTGGGTTCCCAAACCAATATTTGACCAAAAACTATTATTTTTTTAATGAATATTGAATTAAATTCTGAAAGAAAAATTAAAGCTGTACTAGCTTTTAATATACATACAGTAATATATATACACACCCCACAACTGGTCAAAAGTTTGGAATAATTACGATTTTGTAATGTTTTTTTTTAGTCTCTTCTGCTCAGCAAGGCTGCATTTATTTGATCAAAAATACAGTAAAAAATTTGAAATATTATTATAATGTAAAACAGCTGTTTTCTGTGTGAATCTCTGTTAAACTGTAATTTATTTCTGTGATGCGCAGCTGTATTTTCAGCATCATTACTCCAGTCTTCAGTGTCATACTCTCCACATATTTTAAAATTCCCCATTTTTTCCATGACTGCGGGAACTAAAGCGTTCATGATCAGATCTGAAACACAGACTCACTCTGGCCAGTTTCTCTCCCTCCTCTCGTCTGATCACTCGAGCGCTGGCCATGTCTGACTGTAGAGAACACACGTACACTTACACTAACACTGCACGCTTGAGTTATGACTTATATAACACAAGATCCAAGATCAAAGTCTTCTTACCTTGTTGCCAAGCAACATGATGACCACATCATCCTGAGCATATTCATGGATCTCAGTAAGCCACGCCTGCAACAAAACATCCAGCCAATCAGAAGCCTCTAACGCTCTCTCTCTAGAGATCTAAAAATCCAAATAAACTTGAGTAGAATAATGTTAGATATTTGTTATGATAATCAGTTAATTGATGTTATATAAACAACATAATAACAGCCAAAAAAAAAAAAAACCATAAAAATAAATATAAAACTAAAAACAAAAAAATATATATAAACTTGAAATAAAGTAAACTTTCACTGAAATAAAATAATTTTAACTAGTTTCAGTAATGTTTTACTAGGTTAACTTGATGGACTAAAATAACTAAAGCTTTCACTGAAATAAAAATTATTTAAACATATTTAAAATAAATTAAATGAGTAAAAATATATAAATAACGAATAAAAATAAAATAAAAAATAAATGATTAAATATAAAAAATTATTTCAAATATTAACAAAAAAGTACACTTATATTTTAATGATACTAAAATAATAACACTGCTTACAATTATTAAGTTTTTTCAACAAATGCTCTGTGAAAAGAAATGCTAAACATTCAGGAGGAGAACCTAAATATTATCATTATCATATTATTTCTCTTATGTGCGTAGATGGTTGTGTGCTGACTGAAATCAGAGTTTGTACCCTCGTGTTGTCGAAGGAGGATCTGCTGGTGATGTCATAGAGCAGGAGAAGCGCTGTGAGAACAACAATAAAGCAGTCACTGATCAGAAGAACAGCATCACACTGAGAGACGGTGAAGGGCAGTGTTTTCTCTCAGCTGTGTGTGCGTATGTGTGTGTGCGTGTGTGTGTGTGTGTGTGTGTGAATGAGAGGGAACATTTCTCACCCTGAGCGTCTCTGTAATACGCGTGTGTGACGCTCCGAAACCTCTCCTGTCCCGCTGTGTCCCAGATCTGAGACAGAAGCTCACTGACATTCATCCGTCATAATGATCTGATTTCTCTCCTGTATCAGCGGATTCATTAAGCTTTTACAGTATGATTCTCAAGAGTCAGAATCAGCGTCACTCACCTGCAATCTCACCTTCAGCTCATCCACCGTGAGGACTTTATTCTGCCAACAGAGAAGCCGTGAATGGACACTATCAGATGCATCAGATTTTTTACATCGTTGGGTTTTAAATCTATCAATCCGTCTCCCTCATGCACTGGTGGAAGGCTGATATTTCTCATTAACAGGGTGAATTACCGTAAATCCGATTCCCACTGTTGCAGAAAAAGATCCAGGGATAAATTTGCCTTGATCAAACTGAACCAGTAGAGAGGTCTTTCCCACGCCACTGTCTCCCACCAGGATGGTCTACAAGATGACAAGACAGAGGGACGTGCATTATTAGAAGCATGTAGAATACGTCTCCACTGTTTTATAATTAGTGTGTGTCTGTGTGAAGTCACAGATAAGTGCTGGTGCTGATGGAGGTGTGTTGTTGCCATAACAACCCCCCCCCCCAACAGGAAGTAATTAGGCGGAAGAAACACACACGCTGTGGAATTCATCACTCCTCAGGAAAAGCATGAATTCGACTTTCAACCAGATATTTTAGCTTTACAGTGAGAGACAGGAAACTGTCTCTTATGGACGATCAATTCACAAATCAAACACAAGAGTCCACTGTGACCGTCTCTGTTTAGAGCAAAGACTTGTGTCAGCTTTATTCAGTTATGTAACAGACACTTGAATACAGAGAATAACAAACCCATCCAGAGACCCAAGGCTAAAACACACATGCAAATTAAACAGCCTCTAATGTGTGTGTGTGCGTGTGTGTGTGTGCGCTGTACACAAACCACTGCAGCACTAATCTACGAGCAACCTGACCCTAATGAGAGAGATATGATGATCAGATCCATCACATAACAATATAATCACCATCACAATCATAACACACTATGATAGTTCCCATCAGATATCATAACACAAAGTATTCACATCATCACATCACTATAACATTCTGTAATTATCACATAACACAATATAATCACATCATATCATAACACACTGTAATCACCAGAATCACATATCATAATAACCACCATCACAAAACACAACAAAATAACAACATAACATAAATAACACACTGTAATCACCAGAATCACATATCATCATACTGTAATCACCACCATCAGACATCATATAATCACCATCATCAGATATCATAACACACTGTAGTTATCCCCATCAAATAAGACATTATCAAGTGAGGCTCTGACTCATTCCAGACTGAATCTCTGTGTGACAGAGTCTTGGAAAATAATGTATCCACAATGTGTTGCATTAGATCTACACTGAAATTAATAATGAATGTACAAACACCGAGACATGAAACAAAATAACACAAAAACAAACAAAGCACATGACTGTACATCACATGAACAGATGACAACACCAGGAAACAAACACTCAGCTAATGGTTTATTGACTGATCAATAATGATTACCTTGTGTGTTAAATCCTGATTATAAGCGACGCCCGCTGCGCTGATCTGATCCATCACTGAGCGCGCGCTCTCACGGGGCCGCGCTGCGCGTCTCCGCCGATGACGACACAACACAGACATCTACGTCATACCTGTTCTGCACCTCTTTCGTAACATTTCGCAAGATAAATATTATATTCATAAAAAATAATTCGCGAAATGCATACCGAAATGTAATTTATTTTGATTAGAAATGGAATCTTTGAAAGAGTCTCTCCTTCACAAAGTAAAAATAAAAAGCAGTTGAATGTTCAATGAATGTTAACTGAAATCAGCATTATTGTAAATAATCCGATCAGTTGTTAAATTGTTCTATTGTTCTTGCGGCATTGAATAAAAAGTAAAAATATAAACATCAAAAACAAAGCGCACAAGAAAATGAGAGACTTATTATTATTATTATTATTATTATTATTATTATTATTATATACAACAACACATTGATGATCACAATAGTTTAAAAAAAAACAGATGAGTTTTAATGGTGACCACTAGATGGAAGCACAGACTAAAAGACAGAAAATAATCTTGTGTTACTGAGCACCTACTTTCTACTGACTACAGTAAATTAATATTCATGTAAAAGTTCATTTAGTGTGTTACATTTACTAATTTACTAACTCTGTCCCATAAACCATATGAACAAATAAGAAATGATGCAGAAAACACCAGCCAGTCTTTCCAAACAATGAAGATGAAGGGACTTGAACTGTCCATAGAAAAATAAAAGTATCATTAAAATAGTTCATATGAGCTTTATGTGATGAACATATGCAGATATCGAGCATCTTGTCAGCACCATGTTTTACATTCACTTTTATGTATTTGACAGAGCCTTTGGCAGTGCATTTATACTTTACTATAGCTAGAACTGATGATTTCACTGCATGTTCTAGGACAGGAGCTGCCAGTGTTTCTGCCAGAGGCCAGTAGGACACAATGTTCCACATCAGTTAGATGAGTGACAGTGTGCCTTCTGACGGATCCCTTTAAACACAGCTTGCTGTAAACCCCATCTGAACCCAGTTCTGCATCACAGCAGGACCTTCACGACCTGATACAGAACCACTGCTCTGCTGGAGAGAGAGAGAGAGAGAGAGAGAGATGATGTCCTTCAGGAAGCAGGTTAGGATTGGGTTCTTGTACTAGTCTCTTTACTCGTCAAATCGCAGGTTATCAGGAATAAACTGTCTTTAAGAAAACATTTACACATGCATCTATCATGCATGACCTAAAGTCACATCAAAGCCACATCATCATCATCATCATCATCATCATCTCCCCAGACTGGGCCTCAAGCAATCAAGACTAGAACAGTGTATTTTCTACGATCTGACATTGTTCTCATAGTTTCCGAGCAGAGCAGCAGTTCATGCAGACGTCTGCGGTCGAATCTGGAGGCAATTCTGAGCCTGAACTCACTGCAATCAGCTGAAACCTGATGTAGATGGAATGTGAAGACGGCAGACGTGGAACCAACGCACAGAAATTGGATTTGCATTGCTGTTTGCATTGCCCACAGGGTATTTGCATGTGACTAAATGGCGGAAAAGATTCATTTATGTTAATGTTTCATGGAGTGCACACTGGAACACGTTCAAACAAATCAAAGAAACCTCCATGAGCTCCTGTTTTGAGATCCAGCATGGTTTCCTCGGTTTTAGCTGCAGGATTTAGTTTCCTGTCTAGATTAACATGAGACGCACAAATGAGCTTCATTCATGAGCGTCAATGAGACATGTGGGACAAACCCAGGGTGTAAAAGTTTCACCTCAGACACACCTGACTGCCTCCTGCTCACCGCTCTGTCATACACACACACGTTTGGAATGTTTTCGATCAGATATTAACATACACAGACTGGATTTCAAACAGGACACACCTTTTTCAGACACAAATGGACTTTACACAGGAAGGAGTGTGACTATTAATGATTTAAACTATATTTACCCCTTAAAATCAACCAAGTTAAATACATTTTTTGGCTGTTGTTAATGTTTATTAGCTCTATGCCTGTGTGTTCCTCTTTATTTAGTTGACTTAATAAATAAAGTTTTAGTATATCGTCCAAAAAATAGATTTTTCAAAGATAGAGAGATCATCAATGGAGTACATTCTACAAAAACATACAATTTCAGTCTTTCACTCAAGTTTAATTCAGTGTGTTACTTGCCATTTCTTTGTAATGAATGAAAATTGTTTCAACAGCGTAGATACAAACACATTCCCTTTAGTTTTAAAAAATATGTTCTAATAATGTTTTCCTAATGTCCTCATTAAATTCCAAGTTTTTTTCTGAATGTTCTCTGAACATTAAATATCTTTTAAAAACGTTTTTGTTTGTTTGTTTAAGGGAACATTCCATTTTATCATTTTGCAAACATTATGGAAATACAACATTTGAATTTTCTCAGAACAAGTAGTAACACTGATTATGAACATTCTAATGATGTTACTTGCTAATCATGTTTTATCATAACTTTCAGAGAACCTTGTCGTATTTCTTAGAACTTTTTCATTACAGATCACACACACAACAATATAAACACGTTATATATGTCATAATATAACCGTACACCTCGCACTCTATTCACAGTCTGCTGCTGGCTGATAAACACTAGCTGATGTCCGCTGGAACAGTGGGAGACTGATTGCGTTGGGAACAACAATGAACAATAGCTCTGTTTGCCCACGTCAGGACATTCCTGGACATTCCAGAACATTCCATTGTCTGATCTCTCTCAGTCTGTTAACCCGCACTGTTTACCAGCCACAAGACCGAAACTCAAGATGTAGTGATGATGAAGAACCGGTCTTGCTTCTGTGTCTGCTCTGAGCGCATGCGTCCTCTCAGGTCACCAGCACTTCAGCACACACAGGGGGAAAGCGGATGGTTTGTAAATGTGCGAGACCTTCCTGGCCCAGTTTCTCACAGAGATCTGCTCCAAGAACCAGTAAATCCTGGAGGCTTCTAGAAGACGGCATGCTGCTGTGAAGAGGCCAGGCACGTCTGGAATCCACTGGCTTGCTGTTCATCAGATTCTCATGAGCTCAAAGCTCTTGTTAGACCAGTTTTTCGAGTGTTTGTAGCATTTGAAGAGCTCAGGTCATGAATAACACAGACACTCATTTCCTGTGCATTAAAGGGAAGGGCTGATACCAGACGAGAGAGAACAGGTGGACGAGAGGCTGAGAGAATGTGTAGGGTTTGACCGATGGGCTGGACATGTATTTTATATGATTCAGCAGTAATTAGATCAATCCATGGCTGTTTCGCTCAATAAACCAAAAACATTCTATACATCCCTCAGGATCAGAGTGTCTGCTAAATGGGTTAAATGTAAATCTTTTTTCCAGGTTTTCTATGACCATGTCAGAAAAGGCCTGGGAAAGTTCTGAATTTCTGAAAAGCACGTAAACATCTGAATGTCTGAATCTTCCAACCATTAAAACCCTGAAAACAAGTTACTACCTTAATCTAGATAATAAAATAAAATAAAGTATATAGATAATAGAATGATAAAATATACAGATAAAAATAAGGTTATATATTCGCAGTCTGTACACTCATGGAAAATAACTCATACAGGAACGTATATAAAATATCAAACAAATCAGACTTTTTAGCTTTCTATGTAGTAACGAACAATAGTAGCAGAATGTCTGTGCTAAAAGACTAAAACCAAACCGAAACGACTGAACCGAAGAAAATACAAAGGCAACTATTGCGAAGGTCCATCTTATGAATATTAATGACGTTTTCATAAACGTCCTGAAGCGTCCAGTCACCTAACCTCATTAATATTCATTACGCCAACTCCTTCAACACAGCCGGGCTCGTTCATTGGCGATCTGCGTAGCGCCCGCCCACCAGCGTCAGGCGTTTAGCCAATCGGTGAATCCCTCTTGACGCGCGCCACGTGATGTAATTAATATTCACTAGTCTACAGTTCGTCTCAGTGGCGAGCGCTCGGACAGTGGATGATGATCATAAAGCCTACAGTATGGTGAGTACAGGCGGTTCTTCTGTACGATAATCCGACACACAGATGATATACAGACTGGTGTACTTAACGATCATGTTTTATAGCGATGAGAGAAGTTATAAACTGTGACAGCGTCGCTTATTGAGTTTCCCTCAGTTTTGGAACGCGCCAATGTTGCGTTTGACTTTAAACTTCATCGGTTTACGAGACAGAAAGGTTATCCCGACTTTAAAATATACTTCTTTCAGTCATTCTTCACCGTTGGTTTGGTTTATCAGTGATTATCTTAAGGTTTAAAGGTCTCCTCGTGTCAGTTCTGTCACCGATTGTTTACAGTAAACAGCTAAACTTCCTCATTAGTTCAGCATTAACTGTTAACTGTTTAACCCTCGCTGATCAAATGCTCTAAATCAGGGTTTTTAACCAAAGATATCCCATTATAAAAGCAAAAAACTGTTTTTTAAAGGTATTTTATATCTTGTATCTCCACAGACCCCTGTCTATAACCACTATTAATTATAATAATGATCTCTTTGCTTAATGTTTTGGTTTAGTTTAATAGGGTTGTGTTGGAGAAAATAGCAATGAGTTGAAGTCTTGGTTCATTCAGAGTAAACAGTTGATAAAGAAGGCATATATATATATACAGTACAGGTCAAAAGTTTGGAAACATTACTATTTTTAATGTTTTTGAAAGAAGTCTCTTCTGCTCATCAAGCCTGCATTTATTTGATCAAAAAGTACAGAAAAAACAGTAATATTGTGAAATATTTTTACAACTTAAAATAGTTTTCTATTTGAATATACTTAAAAAAAAAAATTATTCCTGTGATGCAAAGCTGAATTTTCAGCATCATTACTCCAGCCTTCAGTGTCACATGTAACATCCAGTCTATCACATGATCATTTAGAAATCATTCTAATATTCTGATTTATTATGAGTGTTGGAAACAGTTCTGCTGTCGAATATATTTGATGAATAAAAGGTTAAAAAAGAACTGCATTCATTCAAAATAAAAAAAAAATTCTAATAATATATATTCTAATAATACTTTTTATCAAGTTAACACATCCTTGCTGAATAAAAGTATTGATTTTATTTAAAAAAAGAAAGAAAAAAAATTACTGACCCCAAAATACTGACCAGTAGTGTATATTGTTATTACAAAATATTTATATTTTAAAAACATAGCTTCTTTTTTTTTTTTTACTTTTACTTTGTATTCATCAAAGTATCCTAAAAAAGTATCACATGTTCTGAAAAAATATTAAGCAGCAGAACTGTTTCCAACTTTGATAATGAATCATCATATTAGAATGATTTCTAAAGGACCATGTGATAATGATCCTAAAAATTCAGCTTTGCATCACAGAAATAAAATGATGATAATTTAAAGTATAATAAATTTAAAAACAATTATTTTAAATTGTAATAATATATCACAATATTACATTTTTTTCTGTATTTTTGATCAAATAAATGCAGGCTTGATGAGCAGAAGACACTTCTTTCAAAAACATTAAAAATAGTAATGTTTCCAAACTTTTGACCTGTACTGTATATATACAAGCTAAAGTAAAATAGTTGCACAAGTGCAGTTTTCTTTCCCTTGTTTACATTTCCTGTTGAAACAGGAAGTTTATCTTAACTGGTCAAGGTCTGTCTGGTTAGTTCTGTCCAGTTAGCCTCTGCTGGTATGTTGTAAGCACACCAAAGAGCATCTTTGTCCATTGGCAGGCATTCAGAAAGTGTCTGTGACTTGTGGATAGTTCCCCAGTCAGTGTAATATCATCATCGTGCTTCATCAGTGACTTTTACTCTTACAGCTCACGTGATTTTGCTCAAAATGCTCAAAGATGCCAGATTTCAGAATGCGTGTTTCCTGCACTGCCATCAAGATGAAGAGAGCACAGAGTTAAAATATCATTCATTTTCTCCAGAGGGAACTGAAAGGGTTAAAGTCAGCTGAGGAGAGCCACGAGCAATCGATGGTATATGCAATGCCGAAGCCAAAACAATATTTAATAACCATGTTTAACAGCGGAAGTATTGAAGCTTGCTTATATTTAAAAAATCCAAAAGGTAGTTGCGACTTTTTATCTCACAGTTTGGACATTATTTATAAGAATTGCAAGATATAAACTCACAGCTCTGCTTCAGTTGTGAGACATAAACTGAGGATTCAGAGATAGTGTTCAATGTTCAAATAAAGGTGTGAGCGTTAGTTCAGAGCACATGCGTGTGATTTTGTGATGAATACACTGTTCAGAAATAAGAATAATACGTGAACCCGCAGGCATTATTCCATAATAAACGTTGACATTTGACTTCATTGCATGCTGTGAGTGACGTCCAGTGATTAATATTGTAAATAGCTGATTATCTATCACTGCTGTCACACAGATGCACATGAGTTTAAACCGTCGGCATGCTGAAACGTGACAGGAGTTCAGTCAGACATTTACTGACCCAGTGACCTCGAATCAGCCGCGTTTCTGGGACGAATCACTGAACGAGGTTTGATCCTTAATGAAGTCTGTTTGATTAGACGAAGACGTTTCATGTTCGTTGACACGTCAGGCTCCAGACGCGAGCAGATAGTGGCATTAGTGGATAAAGGACTCTGTGCTGATTGCTATCTGTTTATTGTAGCGCTGATATCAGAGCGCAGCTGGCCTTGAATGCAGAAACCGGTCTAATCTGAGCGATCTGCATCAAGAACTTCTGTTTCCGGCTGAAGAGCTTCTTAATGTTCACACAGCAGCAGAATACGCTCTCAGTCCTGTTAAATACAGATACTCTCTTGTATTTTTGGGGTTTACGGCCACATTATTGCATGCTGCTTGATTGGAACCACACTGGACACTAGTTGCTGTCCGTTGACCATTAATTAAGAGTATACAGATGAATTTGCACCTCAGTTGCATTCGTTTAGTTCCCAAACTGGGAAGGTGTTCATAGAAATCGATCAATTTAGACTAAAAACAATCAAAATAAAACACATTAAAAATATTGAATTTTTCTTGCGTGTCATATGATCATTAACTGACATAAAAAAAAGTGAATATGTGGCTAAATTATTGAAATAAAAACCAAAACATAAATAAAAAATAAATAATATATCAAATCTCAAATGGGTACCGATGACAAAAAAAGATTACCAAAATATAAAATGTATGTACATTTGAAATGAGTTTTTTTTTCCAGACAAAACATTTTAACATTGCTCATCCTCCTTCAGTAAAGTTTAAGTCTATAAAATGAGTAAATAAATTAACATTTAAAATAAAGAAACTCTATAAAATAAATAAATTACTACATTTAAAATAAAGAAAGTCTATAAAATAAATAAATTACTACATTAGAATAAAGAGAATCTATCAAATAAATTAACTGCCATCAGAAAATCACGAACATGTGAATATGTTGTTAAATTATTGAAAATCTCAAGGAGACTTCAAGAAAATATTTACGCTCAAAGGGGTTCGGATGACAAAGAAAGTTTGGGAATAGTAAATAATGTCATATTTTCATTTATAGACGTCACAATGGAGATTTACTTTGTCTTTTAGGCTCTTAAGAGTGTTGCTGAGAGCGAGAGAGTCTTTTCTCAGTGATGTGAAATCTGGATTCTGGCTCTACCTGTTCCCAGATCAGCTTCCCTGAGTGAATCTCGAGCGTTTCCGTACTGATGATGATGTTAGTGGTGTTTGTTGAGCGTGTAGGGGTGTTGTTTAGGCTCAGAGATGTTAGTTCAGTATTTGTAAAAGTCTCTGTATAGTGGCCATGAAGCAGCTGTGCTGGAGTCAAGCTCTGGTTTCCAAGTGCTGATGGTGCGGGTGAAGCTCATGATGGTCAAACCCACATCCGCTGCTCCTCCAGGCAGTCTATAAACAAACTCTCTCTACACACACAAAAAAAAAAAAAAAAAAAAAACAAAAACAAACAAAAACACACACACACACACACACACGTTCACGCTCAGAGTGAAGGTGATGACATCATTTCCTGTGCAACCACTTGTTGTTGATGTTGTTGTCGTCGCTCCTCTGGGAGCATCTCAAAGTTTCTCAGGGAAGTGTGTGTGAGAGAGAGAGAGAAAAATATACAGTATTTGCGTGAGAAAATGACAAAAAAAATCATAATTGTTAAATATTAATATTTTAGATACTATTATAGTTTTTATTAATGTTTTAAATTAGTTTTCTTTGTTTTGTTTTCAACTTAATTGTAGCTTTAATTTGTTTTTGTCATTTGTATATTTTTTTTTAAATATGTCTAGGTGTCTTCATTTTTAATTCAGTTTTAGTTAAAAAAAAAAAGCTAAAAACCTTATTTACATCAAGCTAAACTAAATAAAAATTAGAAATAAAATAAGTATTTTTTTATATATATTTTATTTTTATTTCAGGTAACAACTTTTTACAGTTTAGCTTTAGTCAGCGATAACCCTGCTCTGCAGTATACTTTAGAGTTAACTAGTGTATTCCATATCATTACAGTAATTATTAAATCAGGGGAAATGTATTTAAATCTAAAAATAATATAAACAAAAATAATTTCACAATGCAAAAGATCCTAAAATAGGTTTTACTTTCAGATGCATTCTTAAAAGGCTTTTTGAGAGTCACATCTATGCTGCTTTCATCGAGTTTGTTTTGCAATCTATTAATATAATTGCATTATATCTGAAATGCACATGAATCAGGTGTGGCTTCCCGTCACCCGTAGCTCTCTGAAAACTCTATTAATGCACGCTCTATTTATAGAGCCGTCATCGGAGCAGACGAAGCCTTTTGTGTGTGTTAAAGGTCTCTGTTGTGATTGATTTTCATCAGATATCAGCCGAGACAAAAGCAGACGTCCAGTCGTTTATATAAACGCTGAGAGCGATGCAGTAATTCAGCCAAACGTGGAGATTGTGTGATTGTTTACTCATTTCTGTGTTCAGTCTGTGCACTGTTGTTTTGTTAGTGGAACATTAAAAGAGATCTTCAGCAGATATGGTCTTCACAGACAGTGACCTGAGATTTAACCTCTAAAAATTATGAAATCACAATAAAAGTTCTATTTGAAGTCATACAATGCTCACTTTGACCAAAAGTATTGTTTTTATTAAAAGTCACAAAAACAAATAAAAACACAATTATAATTTAAGTATTGTAATCAAATGATTTTTTTATTATTATTTATTTATTAACCAAGCATATTGTACAAACCAGAGTCCATATAACCAAACAAGTCATGTGTATTCAGGGAAAAAATGACAGAAAAACAAGTGTATTTGTTTCCAAATACATTTTAATATTAATGTTAAGTTGTTCAGTCATAGCCATTTTACTTATGAATATAACAAACAAATATAATAAGTAAATAAATAAATAATTGCTATATATTTTTAATCATCATCCAATGAGAAACACTTTAACATCACATCAGCTACAGAATTTAATCTTAGCATCCTTTTGTTAATAATTTTTCAATTCTCTACCAAATAAATGTGTGCTTTAGGACACTAATAAATGACTAATGGCTTTAGAGGCATTTTTAACATCACATGACTCTTGCACAGGCTTATGGATTATTGTTTTTATACCGTAACGTTGCTTTTTATGGTCCTTTTTGGAGCTGTCCTTTAACTCTCCTTAACCACTACAAACATAATCATAATTTGACAGGGAAAGCATGCAGGAACTGAGTGGATCTTTTCACGTCTTTTCACTACGCTGCAGGATTCTCTGATTCTTCGTGGGTTAATCGTCAGAGACTTCTGTTATTTTTTTTGGTCATCTAAAGTAGGTCTGTTGTAGGGAGTGTTCCCAGTGAGCGCTTGGCACTGCCGGGCACCCGAAGTGACCCGCAGCTGTCCGGATCTCTGTCCTCGTGTCCCAGCACAGAAACACAAGCACACAAACTGGGCCGCGATGATCGCAGGCCGAACAGAAGAGAAGAAGAGTCCGAGGATTCAGAGCAAGGCTGCAAATACAGATTCAGATAAATGATTCATCTGTTCAGGATTCGTTCAATATTGAACCCTATTAAGCAAAAATAAAAGACTCCACAATGACTAAACTCAAACTCAACAATGGTACAAGTTCTGAGTTAGAACTGCGAGCACTAAACAATAATAAATATTAATAAAAATCAATTCACTCGTTAAAGATTATTGGAGTATGTTTTACAAGAAAATACTATTTCTGTTGCCATTTCTCCTTAGAAATACATTTCATTAATGCATTTGGCACTTACAGTACATTGCATTTAAGCTATACATTTGTTTTATATTCAGTTCATGCATTTTTGCCCTTCATGCAATTGAAATGCATGACTTACATCTATAAATTCGGCAGACCCTTTTATCCAAAGCAAGCAATACATTTGATCAGTTCATGCATTCCCTGGGAATCGAACCCATGATATTGGCGTTCAAGTACCATGTTCAATTGTAGAAATTGCAAGTAAATTTTACAAAAAATTACAACAAAACTGCAAGTAACACATTAAATTAAACATGAAATTTAGAAGTAGAAAGACTGAAACAGTATTTTCTTGTAAAACATACTTTTTCTTTTTCTCCAGACATCAGCCCTTGACCCAGAATATCCTGTGCTTGTATCAGAATATATTTTTAATGGCCTCATTCTGAGAAATCTGATCATAAATATGGTGTCTGATCAAAGGTAGGAGCAGCTTTTCGTCTCCTCACAGCAGATCCCAGCATCACCCATCATCTCTTATATAACAGCAGCTCCTGCAGGATTTAGTGTCCTACTGAATCTGCTGACCTGAGGACTGATAACAACAGCTTAATAACATTATAAACTCAAGGTTAAAGGAATAGTTCACCCAAAAAAAAATCATTAGGGTCCAATCAATGTATTTTGTCCCTTGTGTGGATGATAAACATTATGGATGGATGACAAGATTGTAAATTCAAAGCTTGTGTTAATAAAACATCATATTATATGCATGAAGAGGAAAGACGGACAGAGGCGTCCTGATAGAGAGAGTGTGTGTGTGTGTGTGTGTGTGTGTGTGTGTGTGTGTGGACCAATGTTGACTGAAGGTGTGTGTTTTGGAGCTGATCCCGATTATATTTTCTCGTCCCGTATCGTTCTGTTCTCTTTGCAGAATCTTGGACCTCGTCGCTTTGCTCTGCCTGTAGAACCAATTTAACTGTGTCCAGTGTGACCCATTTACAGGACCTGAGAGAGACACACAGCACGCTGTAGCCTACTTACACTAGCCTATATATGCCAGCACAGCACGCTCATTCAAAAGTTTGCTCTGGAAGTGTGTGTGAAGAGAGATGATGATGTATTTAATCGGTGTTTGCATTCGTCACTGTCATCATGAGTGTTTATTTGTTGAAGCTTCACTGTTAGTATTGCTCATGCAAATGCTATGCACACTAAAGTCAACTAATTGTCTTATTTGGCTGGTTTTGGGTTTGTCAGATGACATTCAGTGTGTTGTATTTATATAGTAGATGTCTGTCATGAACTCAGATGATCTGCGTTCAGCGATCTCAGATTTTCCACGTTGAGCTATTTGTGATGCTCGTATGTCCCTGAGGTTTGATCGCACAGATCTGTGGCCCAGAATACTTTACAAGGAGTAAAATTAGTAGCAGCTCGTCTAAAAACTGAAGATGATGAGGGTCCCGTTTACACCTGCTATTAACATCCGTCTCAGCTGATCCGATCGCAAGGGAACAGCATTAAATACCCAGATAACAGGGAACGTTCTCCCAACGTTCTGGCAAGGTTCTCCCAGAGTTAGGATCGTTAATGGAACGTTTGTTCAGAGATTTTTTTATTCATGGAATGTTTTTTTCCTAAAACATTTTAAATGTTCCAACATTTGAAACCACTTTGGAAACTTTTTGTATTCAAAAGTTACAACTTTTGAAACATTTTAAAAAGTAACATTCTCATGAATGCAGAATGATACAATGGAATGTTCCCTTGATGTTCCTGTAAACAAGAGAAAAATGTTTCTAAAACATTTAAAAAAAAAACTTTCCAGGGTGTAGAAAGAAATTTTAAAAAGAAGTACCTTATTATCTTGATCTTTATGTTTTTTAACTTATTTTAGAGCTTGGTTTTGTCTTGTTTCCATTCATTTTAAGTCATCTTGAGGCCCTCTAGTGGATGTCAGACCCCTGGTTGAGAATCACTGAATCATTAGAGTGTGTGTGCGTGTGTGTTTAATGGTTCTGTACGGTCTAGTGTTGTCGGTATTGTTTGATTCATGTTAGAAGGAGGCAGAGACAAAGTAAGAAGGAGGCAGAGACAGAGGAAGAAAACAGAAGGAGGCAGAGACAGAGGAAGATGGTGAGCGCTGGGAGGGGTTCGAGAACAAGCGCTGGTCTCTCTAGGATGGAGACTGAGCTATATTTTACATGTGAGAGAAATGAGTCTCCCTCAGGGACACACACACACACACACACACACACACACACACACACACGAGACACAGTGGGACTGTAGTACTTCAGCTAGTGAAAGTGAAGGGACTGACGGACACAGACACAGATGCATCGGTATCAGTGACACAGAACCAAACGACATGCAGGATTTAACATCAGGTATGTGACTAAACTAACTGTGTGTGTGTGTGTGTGTGTGTGTGTGTGTGTGTGTGTGTGTGTGTGTGAAACTGTATCATTGTTTGACAGGCATTAGGAGACCACGAGTACAATCTTAAAACCGCATTGTTCAGACTAAACTCAGATGTTTTGTAGTTTAGAGATACAGTAAGAGTTTAAAGATATGAAATCAGTGTGAAGCAGCTCAGATCATCTGATGAGAAATGTTTGAGTTTGTCCCGGCTGACAGGGAATGTTCTCACAACTTTCACTAACATTTATTAACAGCTATATAAATGGTAGAACAAAATGTTTATGGAATGTTCTTGTAACTATATTAATATTTGATATATGTTCTCATCGTGTCGAGAGAAAATGTTCCTTGAACAAATTTCTCTGGATGTCTTGATGTTATCTGCCCTTGTTGAACGTTCTCATAATGTTGAGAAAATGTTCTTAGAACAACATTCTCAAAATGTCCTTATGTTGTTCTAAGAAACATTTTTGTAACCTTTTAATAACAAAAATCTGGACATTTGAATGTTCTTAGAATAGTAGAATTTTTTAAAACATATATATATATATATAAAAAAATTAAATAATGTTATATGTTGGGTGGAAAAGTTAGTAGAATGTTGTAAAACTGTTTTTTTTTTTGTAACCTTTAAGTAACGTTCTAATCATGATAAGAAAACTGGAAACTTTAACGTTTTAGAAACATTTCAAAACAATGTTCCCACAACGGTTTTATAACCTAAATTTGTTCCCCGAGGCATCACGATCTCTGTATTTTGATTGCAGACGTACAAATCTTGGCAAATCTGAGCAGTTTGAGACACTGACATTTAAAGTCTAGAAGAGACGTGAAATTACTATATTTTTATTTTTTTATCATGAGAAACATCTGAGAAGCTGGAGATTTAAAGCTCAACATAAGATAACATTCACAACTCATTTGACTTCCGTAATTTGATGAACTTCCAAGTAATTCTGAAAAGAATCAATAACAACTGGAATTAAGGAAGTAAATGAGTCTGTTTTGATGTCATGCGACTTAAAACAAAACCCTCACATTGTTCTGTGTTTAATCTCATTGTTGTCTTCAACAAAATGTCAGATTTGTCAGAGGGAAGTAGGAGGCAGCAAAAGCTGAAAGGCTTTTTCACTTGGGTCACGCTGCTTTGGAGTGTTCTCTGCGTCTCAGAACAATGTGAAGGAGATCGGTGTACTGCTGTGTGTTTATCAAAAAAACTCAACAAAATCAATCTAATTCCTAATCTCTATGTAAAGTCATTCAGGAAGAGATCTGGATCAGTGATCCTGCATATGATGCATTTGGTCAAAGCAGCACAGTTGGGTTTCTGTAAATACAGATCTGACGACTCAAACAACCAAGTGAGGGATTTTGGCTGCAAACAGTTCTTCATTACATTTTCATTCATTATGCAAATTGACTTGAGGAACAAGCAGTTCATCATAGTACACGATGGCAAGAGGAAACTAGATCAGTACACAAACTAGAGCAGAAGAGGAAGATACAGATTCATTTTTCATATTTAAATAGGAGTCATTGTAGCACGTGTCTTTGTTTATGGTTGTAGTTAGTTTAGTTCTGCTGTCTTCAGCTGTTTTCTGAAGGTTATGATGGTCATATGGAGATTTAAGCTCATTCCACCACTCAGGAACAGAGACGGTGAAGGTTCTGGAAAGCGACTTTGTGCTGTGTTGTGTGTCGTTCCCGAAGGCTTGAATTTGATGCTTGAAGTTCAGCTGTAAGAGATGGTTGATGGCAAATTTGAGTGATGTTCCTTGTCATATTGTGAATGCTTCATTAGTCAGGTTTTGATATTAACGCTTGTCTGGGAAAAGTGGATTTTTTTAAAGGGGGCAAGTTAAGGAGAATTTTACTTGCCCGACCGGACAGCTAACCTGACTAAAACATCAAACGTTCAAAAGATTATGAGGGAAGCATGGAAACTATGCTGAGAATGATTCAGATTTTATTAGATTCAAAGAACCAAAGAATAAATCAAAACAAATAAACTGTAACAAAAAATCAAAAACTCATAGATTGTATTTATAACATGTGATGAGAAATCAAAACAAATGAGTGGAACCGCAAATTGAGAATGTTGAGTTTGTATTTATAACATGTGATAAGCAATACCACACGATCAAGAGTGCTGTTTTCCCAAATATCAGCACGATAGCAAATGTGACAAGTTGTTAATATTAAGTGACTTTTATTTTAGACAATATAGACTGATGAGAATAAAGATCAGAGAAGAACAGTCGTGCAACCCAGTAGTGATTCGTTACTTAATGATTCAGTGTTTTTGAACGAATCGGGTGAGTCAATGATTCAGTGAGCCATTCATAAAGAATATGTAAGTAAGAGCTGATATAACACTGATGGGAATATTGGTTTTCAGACACCACCAAAAAAAATCCACTTTTCTTTCTGGACAAGTGAATGATTAATAAAGAAAATGTTTGACCTTTCATTAAAATAACAACTTGCTCCACCTCTGAAATGACTTTGTTCTGCTGCTGATGTCTTCTAGGCTGGGCAGGCTGTTGGTTAAAGGTTAAATGACTAATTTCTGCTTCACCAAAATGAATCATAATCAGTTTGAACAGCCCAACTATATAACATGCATGACATCATCCTGTAGCAGATCTATACAGGTGGAGCTGGGGATGGTGGAGGGTTTCTGAAGATGTGAATAATGATGTGATTATATAGAACCTGTCAGACTGTGCCATCTAGAGCTTCATGACAGAACTTTGTATTAATTATGCAGCTCTGAAATACAATGTGAAATGTTTCTTCCACATTCTGGTTAAAGCTAAGGAAACACACAGATGTTATGAACCGTTATTTAATCGGCTTTAGTGATTGTATTGTTAGAAACTGTTGAGGCAGATCAAATTGGGATACATTTTTCTAATCTAGATTAATCCCGTATGCTGCTGAGCACTAGACTACATGAATCCTGATGAGAAGACCAGCAGGACATTCACGGTTTCTCCAGTAACCTGAGTTTTCTCTTCATGCAGGTTTTCTGATCTCGCGTGTCATCGGTCATGGCGCTGGTCCAGTCTCTCCCCGTGTCCATTGACCATCCGGGACCGGGCCTGGACCCGCGTCTCCATCCCGCCTCACCTCCCCTGATGGGAGCGATGGGTGCCGTCAGCAGCATGATGCAGAGTCACGTCACTTATCCTGACCGCGCTAACATAGAGGTCAGCACCAAATTCCGCAAGGGCACGCCGGGCTCCGGACGCCTGCTGTCCGAAACCTCTCAGGACGTTCAGGTGGGAAGCCGGACTCCGTCCAGCAAGAGAAGGAACATCGTTGGTAGAGCCAAGGACTTCGGTACTCGTTCATATTCGCATGAGGACTTGATAAGAGACTGGGACGATAATCATCTAGATGTGGGTTCGACTGGTTTGGACGGACCTCCGAAACTGGTTCCGGTGTCTGGACATCTAGAAAGAGTGAGTATTAGGGATTTATAAAATAATCCTGCTCCCCTCTCTCATCTCCTATCACTCCCTGTGTTATAATAAAGACAATATCTTTAAAAAAAATTATATGAGAAAGGTCTTTAACACAAATAATTTGATAACACTATTAAATGTAATTTTTATCTCTTATTTATACTGTATTGTGCTGGCTATGCAATTTTTAATGCTTTATTATTTTAATTTCCTTCAAACATTTTATGACATTTTTTTAATCACTTTTATGGAAATCATTTTGTATGCCATGTGTGCTATATAAAACTGGCCTAATTAACATTTCATACAATTGCATTTTTAATTTTAAGTGCTTTATTTTTAAATTAAGACAAAAAAAAGGGAATGAAATGTAATATTATCCATTTATCAGCCATATGAACAAAGTTACCAGCTTATGGATTGTAGGGTTGGGTGATGTCTACCAAAATTGGCATCAGATGATGTCTACATTCGGGGGGGGGGGTTAAAGGTTAAATGACTAATTTCTGCTTCACCAAAATGAATCATAATCAGTTTGAACAGCCCAACTATATAACATGCATGACATCATCCTGTAGCAGATCTATACAGGTGGAGCTGGGGATGGTGGAGGGTTTCTGAAGATGTGAATAATGATGTGATTATATAGAACCTGTCAGACTGTGCCATCTAGAGTTTCATGACAGAACTTTGTATTAATTATGCAAAGGGGGGGGGGCATTTTTTATAGCATTTTGCTATACCAAAGTTGATCTAGTCACATGCTCACTAATTGAGCACCATCTGTTACATCACTAAAACATTTATTTTTATCACTGTCTGCATGGTAATGCATGAGGATCCTCATGATTTCTAATGTTTGTTTCTCTCAGAACACTCAGCAGGCCATAATCAGACCCACTGCCTTCAAACCCGTGGTCCCTAGGAGCCGTAACGGCGTGCAGTATCTGTCCCCGCGGCTCGGAGCCGGTCTGTCGGGAAGCCAAGGAAACCTCAGCATGTTTTCTCCTGAAGACGAGGATGTTGTGCCGGCGACGATGGAACGGCGCAGTTCTTACAGTGGCGCTCGCAACGCTTTGGTCAGCCAGTCCTTTACCATGACGGACACGGCTCGCAACTCTTTAACCAACCTGCCGGCGTATAACAGCCCCGTGTACAACCCCAGCCACAGTGAGGCGAGCAAACATCACGGACACTCCAACTCCGACAGCGGCCGCTCCTCGTCCAGCAAGAGCACGGGCTCCCTGAGCGGCCGCGGCCCCCTGCTGACCGACCCGCTGTCCCCGCCGCCCATCCAGACCTACGAGGCCATCGTCAGAGACCTGGAGGACAAACTGAGGGAGCGAGACCTGGAGCTGCGGCAGCTCAGAGAAAACCTGGACGAGAACGAAGTAGCCATATGTCAGGTGTGTGAGAGACAAAACCAGAAAGCAGTCTCTATTTGGAAGGTTTATCAAGAAAAGAATTAGGTTTACCCTCAAGACTTGAAAGTTTAGAGTAAAGCCAGACTACTGTGGAAAAATACCAAATATTAAAACCGATATGAAAAGGAATGAGGAAACTCTGAGCTCAACGGTCAGTTCCAGAAGGAAACACCTCCATAGAAATAAGTTTTTAATAATAATAGATATAAATAATAATTATAATAATAATATAATTTAAAATGAGCATGAAAATTAGTCTGGTACAATGCATTAAATAGAAACATTTATGTTAAAAATTGTACACTGTCCCTTTTCAAATAAATTAAGAGGAAGAAAAATTACATAAATATAAAGAAAAAAAAATATATATATATATACTGTATACAGACATACACACACAAACACACATATATATATATATATAAACTATTAAATTATATATATTAAAAATATACATACTGTATGTATACACATACACAATATATGTACACAAATTTTATAATTTAATACTTTATTGTAATTTTATATATATATATATACACACACACACACAATATATGTAAACAGCATTTATAATTTAATATTTTGTTTTTTTTAAATGTATATTAAATATGATTAATATATTACAATAAAGAATTGCATTTAAATATATATGTAATTTTTAATGTACAATTAATTGTAATAGAATTAAAAAATAAAAAAAAAAAAAAAAAAAAACAACAACAAAATACAAACACTTTATATCTCCAAAAAAATACACCAAATACACATTCAAAAAGCCCAAAATCACAAATCTAATAAATTAAGTTTTGTCTTAAATCAGAGTTTGTAAATTTTGATTAATCCTTAAGCTGGTTGGTTTGGTTCAGGGCTCAGATCTTTGTATTAAAATCTCTATAAAGAAAACGATGAGGAAATTACTTTTAGTACAAAAACAACACACTACAATTATAACGATAATGACTCAGAGGAACAATATCATCTTAATCACAATAACAATAAAAATTCTTCAGCTCAATAACAACAAAAACATTAACAGCATCGTTGGTGTGGATGCTAATGTAGTTATCGTTTTTGGTGTTAGTTGGACTTAAACACACAAACTTCTAAACGTTCTGTGTGTGTGTTTGTGCAGGTGTACGAGGAGCGTCAGAAGCGCACGGAGCTGGAGATGGAGGAGTTCAGACAGACGTGTGCGGCTAAGATGCAGAAGGCGTCTCATAAAGCGCAGCGCGAGCATCAGCTCCTGCAGCTCCAGGTGTTCCAGCTGCAGCAGGAGAAGAAGAAGCAGCAGGAGGACACGACGCAGCTCCTGCAGGAGCGCCAGAGGCTCGAGGAGCGCTGCGCCTCCTACGAACGAGAACACACACAGCTGGGGCCCAGACTGGAGGAGACCAAGTGGGAGGTGAGGGGTCAGTAGAGCGGAGACGAGGTCACGTCACAGGATCTTCTAACACATACATCAGTTCTGCACTTTCAAATGACAATTTATACGAATTAAATTAATATATGTATTATTTTAGGGTTTCTGCAAGGTTTATGAAGGTAAATTTAAGTTTCTAATACCTTTTTAAAAGCAAATAAATGAAAGGGAACTCAATATGTCAATAAATGTAGACAATACATGTTGTATTAGGACACTAAAAGTTTGGAAATAAAATGTCAAACCCATCTCCATTACTTGAATTTAACAAAAAAAGAACAAAATAGCTCAACGAGAATATGGAAATAATATTTATTTCCTGTACTTTCTGATCACACTGCACAAAAGTGATGCTCTTCCTCAGTGTTTTTGTCATTTTCCAATGCAAAACAAAATTCAAGATAAATGCAAAAAATGACACAAGTCCTGTTTTTTTTTTTTTAAAGAAATTTATTAAAATTAAGTAAATTAAATATCTGCCAATGGGCTCAGAAAAATCAACTTCTAAAGGAAAGATACTAGTTCTTGTTTTAATCAAGCTTGATTTTGTTCAGTTTCTCATAAAACAAGACTTCATGTGTTCATCTCAAATAAATATTGATGTTAGGGTGTTTAGATATTTGTACAGACAAATACTGACAAAGATATACATTTTTTGCAGTGTATGCAACATGACTTTAAAATGTAAGACTTTCTGCTCCAATTTAAGACCTTGATTTGTGAAAGGACAGAGTAAGACTTTAAGACCCACATGCATTTTAAATAAAACTATGGTAACTTCTACACAAGTATATTAAGTCAATATGCATTTTATCAAGTCAGGGAACACTACATAGGGATCATTGAATCAGAACACAGCTTAAGTTTAAGCTAAAACACCGTTGTTAAAGTCCAATAATGATCATGTGGTTTGCAGTGCCATTTTTAAGTGTTAGTATGTGGCACAAAAACTGGTGCCGCTTCATTTGATTGAGTTTGTCATTTTGTGTCATTAGCTACATTTCCAAACTTGGAATGTACTTCATAAAATGTTTGAGAATAAAACACCATTTCCACCAAGAGTACAGAATCTTTGATGTGAATAATCACTATTAAAATACTAAAAAAGTTGCTGCACACTGCAAAAAATGCTTTTCTTCGATTTTTTTTGTCTTGTTTCCAACCAAAATATCTAAAAATTCTTAAATCAAGAAGGATTTTTTAGACAAGCAAAAATTGTTTTGTTTTCAGAAAAAACATGTAAAAAACAAGCTAAATAATCTCATCAATAAGATTTTTTTTTTTCCCCATTGGCAGATTATTTTGCTGGTTCTAAGCAAAAACTCACTTTATTTTGACAAACAAAACAACTTTAACACATCACATCTGAAAACAAAACAATAATGTGTACTTGTCTCGAAAATGCTTCTTGATTTATGAATTTTTAGATATTTTGGCTGGAAACAAGACAAAAAAACTAAGAAAGAAAAGTGTTTTTTGCAGTGCATGCTTCACATTAGCAGTGGTTTCTCAGCTGTAGGTTCTGAACTGGCTGCGTCTCTCTCAGGTGTGTCAGAAGTCTGGAGAGATCTCACTGCTGAAGCAGCAGATGAAGGACCTGCAGGGCGATCTGGCGCAGCGCGTCGGTGAGCTGGTGACGCTGCGGGGACAGCTGCGAGAGGTTCGAGCCGAGCTGCAGACGTGTCAGAGTCAGCTGCAGGAGGCACACACAGCCTCACACACACGGACGCTGGAGCTCGAGGTCTGCGAGAACGAACTGCAGCGCCGCAAGAGCGAGAACGAGCTGCTCCGAGAGAAAATAAGCCATCTGGAAGAAGAGTCGTCTCACCTGCGCACCGACGACAGCGAGGAGCTGAAAGCACACAAGCAGCAGATCGACAGGCTGAAGGCGGAGCTCGCTTATGAAAGCCAGCGCGCGTCCAATCAGGCGTCTGCGTTCGAGAGCGAGAGGAAGAGCTGGGAGGAGGAGAAGGATAAAGTGATTCGGTATCAGACGCAGCTGCAGCAGAACTACGTGCAGATGTACAAAAGGAACCGAGATCTGGAGCGGTCGCTCCGTCAGCTCAGCCTCGAGCTGGAGTCCCGGGAACAGGACGACGACAGCAGCGGAAACGAAGTCACGTTCGACGACATCGCTGCCACCGAGATCTGATACAACCAATCGTCTACCAGAATAAATAACTCTTTTGGACACGTGACACACAGTTTGTTGGCAAACTCACAGAAGTGCACTTTTGTGTCATCAGCTACATTTCCATCCGAAGTTGTGAATTAAAATAAAGCACCGTTTCCATCAAGAGAAAAAAATCTTTGGAGCAAATAACTATTAAAATGTTTTTTTGCGCCTCAGAGTGAAATGTTGTTAGGTTACGTTCGGATGCCTGACGTTTGGGACGCAATCATGCGAGAGGGATTTATAACGGATCATTTTGAGACTCATATAACACCGAAATAGAAACACTTAAAAAAAAAATAAAAAAAAATTAAAAATAAAATAAAAAACTAATCAATATGAGAATAAAGTCGTAGAAATACAAGATTAAATTATTGTAAGATTAAAGTGTGTGTTTTGAAAATAGTCGTAGCTTTGTGTGATTATTCTCAAAATAATACTTTACTCTTTCATCGCACAGTGCTACAACTTTTCTCATAATTGACTTTTTTCAAAATATATCAACTTTAGTCTTACAATACTTTAATCTAGTATTTGTATGATTTTATTCTAGTATTTTTTTAAATATATAAAATTTAATCTATCAATACTATGACTTTATTCTCAAAATATTATGACTTTAATCTCATATTTCTACAACTTTACTCTCATACTGCTGTGACTTTTCGGTAATTTTGACTTCATTCTCAAAATATTACATCTTTAAAGTCAAAAATCGCCAGATCTAAATCATAGAAATACAAGATTAAAGTTGTAATATTTTGAAAATAAAGTAAAAAATATATTTTTTATTATGGCACTAAAACGCTGTCGTTGGCTCAGGCTTTTCAGAACGAGTAAAACTGTATTTGAGTGCTTTTTGATTCCAAAAGTACAGTTATACTGTGATTGTGGCGTGTCAGAATTACTGTAACCGAGTGTCTGATTAGTAAACGCTGCTCATGTCTTTGTTGAACTCATAATTACAAATTTAGAAACTCAAGCTGCTCTTATGTAAAAAATAATGGATTTTGTTCTTCAGTAGTTTAATGTATTTAAGAAGTTTTTCGCTCTTAAAAATCAACGAAGCTGCACATGCATCCATACTGGTGTTAAAACATAACATATATTTCAGAGTTGAAGGACATGAGCAGCAAGTAGAATCTCTTGCAGTGATTTTGACACGAGCTGAATGTGAGGAATATAAACTCTTCTTTCATAAAAGCTATTGACTGTTATATTTACACCAAAATAAACCCATTACTCCACACAGACGGTCACATAATACTCAGTAATATATAGAAGCGTACCATATAGAAGCCACTGTGAATAGACCAAAGCCTTGCTTGTATCTTGTGGGTGATTGTGGCGGTATTGTAATTTTTTAATTAATTAACAGTATTTGTATGAAGCCAATACATTGTATATTTTTCGTGCTGTATATTTAATGTTCCTATGAGCGGTTTGTAATTAAACACCTGCAGTGACTCACGTTTACTGGTATTTTATTCAATATTTATGTTCTTAAACAGCCTCAGCAAATATTTTATGAATGCTGATCTTTGTAATAAAGCAACTGTGTCACACGAGAGCAATTAAACCAGGGTTTATTCTAATTAACAAGTCGCATTTGCAACCACAAAGCTGTCGGAGCCGTTGATAATCTCGATGTTTCAATGCCTTTTTAAAAGATCTTTAAAGGCTCTCGTTAACCCTGAACACCTGCCTTCACTCATCACACATCCAGTATTAATTAGCCCAAACAAAAGAGATTTAAAAGATTTATGAGATTTTCCAAACCAAAAAATGCAACCTTGCTAATCAAAAATACAGTGAATGAAAACTTTTGAGCAATAAACACTTTAACTCTTGTATTATAAGAATATAAATTTGGGAAAGAAAGTCAAAACTACCACAACAAACCTAAATCAAAAAATTCAAAAAACATCAACCTATAAATCACAAAACAATAATTCACAAAATAATAACACAAAACACAAACACACAAAGCTACGACTTTTCTCGTAATTGACTTTTTACAAAATATATCAACTTTAGTCTTACAATACTTTAATCTTGTATTTGTATGATTTTATTCTAGTATTTTTTTAAATATATAAAATTTAATATATCAATACTATGACTTTATTCTCAAAATATTATGACCTTTAATCTCATATTTCTACAACTTTGCTCTCATACTGCTGTGACTTTTCGGTCATTTTGACTTCATTCTCAAAATATTACATCTTTAAAGTCAAAAATCGCCAGATCTAAGTCATAGAAATACAAGATTAAAGTTGTAATATTTTGAAAATTAAGTAAAAAAAAAAAAACAAAAAAAATTATTATGGCACTGAAACGCTGTCGTCGGCTCAGGCTTTTCAGAACGAGTAAAACTGTATTTGAGTCTGCTTTTTGATTCCAAAAGTACAGTTATACTGTGATTACGTGTCAGAATTACTGTAACCGAGTGTCTGATTAATAAACGCTGCTCATGTCTTTGAGGTCAAACTGACTCACAAACATCAAAATCTTAATAAAAATTTTCCACAAAACACCACCATACATAAAACCGATAAAAAAAAACCACGCATGCACATTAAATTAAAAAAAAAAACGCAAAAAATATGAAGAAAAAAAATCATAGGTTAAGCAGTATTTACGATAACTCAAAAATCAACACGTGTCAAACTGACCCACAACACAATAATATTGATGCTTTTAGGGTACGTTTACGCTACAACGATGTGCTAAAAACGGAAAAGATTTTCCTTTGTGCATTTGAAAAGTTTCATATTCAGACAGCAGCGTGTGTTTGATAATAAATCATATTGTTTTATAAGCCAGGACTAATCTGAGAATGTGGACGCATTAGTAATAAAATAAAGCAGGCGGTCCCGATGTTTTTTTTTTTGTCAGCTGAACCACTTTGCGCTACAATATTTTCCTGAAGTCTAATCGGAAATTATATTTCAGTAATTTTAACAACACAAATAAATTGTTTTTATTTATATATGAGCTTTTTCCCAGTTTGGGAAGCCCTGGGGGGTGCTGCGGGGGCTTGCAGCCCCCCCCTTATAGCATCAGCTTTTTCCCAGTTTGTGGAAGCCCTAAAATTGTACTTAAAAACGTCAAACACAGTAAAAATTCACAAGAGCGTGAAACATCGAGACTGATCCTTCATCTGAGTTTAGAGTCAGTCTGTCATCAACTACACACACACACACACACATGCATATATATAAACAACAATCATTAGTGCCTTCCGTCAGAAAGGGGCGTTTACTAGCCGTCAGTCTGTCATAATTTTGCCACACACACACAAGAAATGATTATGAATTTGTCAAAAATAGCAAGGAATTTATTAGTTTATTCTGCTGTTTTCAAGATCGCTGCAATATTACTTCATGAATGAAGAGAACACATTTCAAGCTGAAAGGGTTACATAGTAAGCGTGTGATCCTTAGGCTTTTTTTTTGCGGTCAGTTTTGATCTGTTAGACATTAAGGTGTTTTTAATCAAGATGTACATTTATGAATCACGTGCATTTCTAAAAAAAGTCTCCCATCATCAAAACCTAATAAAAAAAAACAAACAAAAATAAAGAAAGAAGTACATAATCAATGGGTTGCATTTATGAATCAAATTAAGATGCAATGTCATAAAAAAAGGAAAATTTTTATTGACAGAGTCTTAAAATAATCAAATTTGCAAGAATGAAGAAAGAAGGACAGTCAAAGAATAAAGTGAATTGCAAAAAACTTATATTTTGAAAATGCAAAATGGCAAAATGTTGAAATTTGACAAAAACTGAGCAGCCTAAACCGAAATGTTAAAACTTTGTATCATCAGCAATATTAAATATTGTAGGAGAGTTTGGCTGTTTCTGATTATTGTGGACTCTGGACTCAGACAGAAGCTTAGATCCAGATTCATCTGATCACTGTGTTGACTGCAGGCCGCATGTGATCGTTTCTTACCCCAGTATCCCCCCAGGATAAACCCCCCACCCCCCAATCCAGACTCCACCCCACAATACCCCCTAAAACCCCATCCCCTACCCCAGTAAACGCTCTGAATTGCCCTTATTTATATATGAGCTTTTCCAGACTCGGGAAGCCCTAAAATACCCCCGAAACTCAATCACGCTGCAGCGGCCGTAACGAACACACTCTTGATCCACACCACACAACAGCTTTTATTGTGTGTATATCGTGATAGGATTCTGTGTGCGTGCTAGCGTGAAACATCGAGTGTGTTTAGATTTGACAGTCTGTCTGGTACAGGACACACACACACTCACGTTAAAGTAGGATAATGATTAGTCCTAATCTCTGAGCCGATGTTCTCTTTGACCACAGCGTACAGTGTGATATCTTAGGCTTTTTTAATGTCAGTTTTGATCTGTTCTACAGCCTGAATCACGTCAGATCCAAACACCATCTCTCCGAACTCCATCACTATCCCCTAACCAAAAAAAACAAAGCAGAAACTAATGTTCTTTAAAGTTTTTAGAGTACCATAAAGGCTGATGTAACCATCAGAAGATAGAAGAGCCATGTGCACAAAATAAACTAATTCCCCAGTTTTTTTGTCTTGTTTTCCAGAACATATATATTTGCAAGAATGAAGATTCAAGGACCAGTATAAGTTACTGGAGTGAAGCAAAAATTACATGAAAATGATCAAAATAAAATGTGAGTTTGACAAAAACTTAGCAGCAAGAAATGTTACAACTTTGTATGTGTGTAGTGTGTGTAGTGAGTTTGGCTGTTTTGTGTGTTATGTGTGTGTGGACTCAGTGGCTTAGATCCCAGATTTGTGATCACTGTGTTGTGTGTGCATGTGTGTGTGTCTCTCTGAGTTTGTGTGTGTGTGTGGACATGTGCCCACGTGTGTGGAAGCCTTCCACCCTGAG
>NC_056583.1:25342225-25344725 GCF_018340385.1 Cyprinus carpio
GTTTGATCACATCACTATCAGCATTAGCACTAATGAAGACTGACTTTACAAACACTAATAATGTAACGTATAACACAACAGAAGAGTTCAGTAAACATTAATATAATTTAATATCAGTATGCATGAGATTTAAGTGAGTAGTAGCAAAGATGAACGTGAAGCACACATCATGTTGGTGTTTAGGCTCCATCCTCTTCCTCCTGCACGCACACACACACACACACACATCACAATCTCTCTCTGTGTGATATCAGCCTCATCTCTGCATGAACACAAGCGTGTCATAATCTGTGAGTGCAGTGAAGGATCACCTGCTGTCTCTCGGCTGCGTCTGACGCGTCTTCAGTCTCTGGTCTGTCTGATTCCTGTGAGGAGCGCAGATCAAAAATGAAGAAGTAGTAGTTACATTTACAGGTTCTAAAAAAAAAATGCTTACACACAGTTTATGAAACTATGGCTCCATTTCTCAAAACTCTTCTCACAAAACAACACACAGTTGTCACATACATACATATACACTGTATATACAGTATGTACAGTACGACTGATGAATTTACAGAGTTATGCAACTGAAATGACTCAAGCTCTATAATGACACTGTCATATAACATATAACACTGTCTATAATGACTTGTTAGAGCTGCTTTGAAATTTGATACTGTTGCGAAACAATGTAGCAAAGATTCTGTGTGTGAGTGAATGGTTTCTCTGAGTGCTCCTCAAGTACCACTTTTAGTGTCTATGCAGTTTTAAAAACCTGTAATAGTCTTTTATTAGCCTGGTTACACACAAAACAAGCCCTGCAAATTGATCAAATAGCATTATACAGACTGATGATTGGTAGAGCGCACTTCTTGATGGACTCTTCTCCTTGCACTGACTGGTTTTGACCAGCAGGTGTCGCTAGAGCGCAGCGTTCTGAATGTTTTAAACAGTGTGATCAGTTCCTAAAAGCTCAGTTTCTCCCATCACCGTTAATATTGTTTTTAGATGTTGTTATTTGCAAATTGTTATTTAATGCATGCAGAACATTTGTATGGTACTGAAGTACTGAAACAGTAGGATAGCTGTATGATATTCTAAATGTTTATTTCTCTGAGCTTCAGACTTTAAACTAGTTTTGCCGTTCACCGCGGTGATGCAGAAATCTCACTTTGTCCTCAGTTTCTGTCTGTCTCTCATCAGAGTCTTCTCCTGTCTTCTCTGGTCCAGGCTCGTTCTCTTCAGATGGGACGTCTGCTTCATCATTTTCCTTCTGAACACAGTATCGTTAGATCACTGGATTGTCGTGGAAACGGGTCGATTGTGTCATCTGATCTCACCTGCGTGTCCTGAGACTGTGATTGGTCTGTGTTCAGGGTCTCAGAGGGTTGTTCCTCACCTGCAGCAGCTTCGCCGGAGTCCTGCTTAATTATGGAGAAAACGCATCTGAGCAGTGCTTTTATTCAGCAAAGCTCTCTGATGGAGAGGATCTTCCTGCGTCTGATCACCTGATCTTCTGCGCCAGCCTCATTCTGCAGATCTGTGAGCTCTTTCACGGTCTCTGACTCCGTCTGATCTCCAGGATCTTGTGCAGCATCTGTCTGCAGAGAGAGACACCTTAAAATATGACTTAAGTGGAGTTTTAAACTACACCAACCAATATGACACTCGTCTTAAACTTATAAAGATAGCGAGCATGAATGAAGCAAATCTTTTCATTTTTCGTTTTCAATATAAACTCACAAAACTGAGGAAAATATGACAAAATTAAAAAAATATAAACTCATAATACTTAATATTTTCTAACAATTACAATCTTACCTCATTAGAATTTTAAAAAACTTTTCACATTATATAATTAAAAATTTAAAAACCTGACACTCTTCACCTCACCAGGGCCGGCGCTAGCCATTTGGGTGCCCTAAGCACAAATGCTTGGCGGTGCCCCCCCCTTCCCCTCCTCCCCTCCCCTCCCCTCCCCAACCAACACACACCACCCACCCACCAAAGAAATAACTACCAATTCAGAATTTCTTAGTTAGTTCTGTTCTCTTTATTCTAATCTGCTGAATAATTGGAACTCAATGTCAACACAGAAAGTTAAAGTCTCAAAAAAGGGTTTACAATTAACTATAGTGTATGAATTTTATGAAGTATGGAATTTTAAAGTGGCACATTTTAAACTGAAATAACCATCTCACAGTATCTTGTGCAGCTTTTATTTTGTCGATGCAGATGGAATAATTTGACAACTCTTAATAAAAATATACAAACTTATTGCAGTTTCACCAACAGTGTCGTTTTGAAAATGACCGCATGCTACACCAAAAACTTTATCTAAGCGGTCGTCTAATTTGTTGGCAAAATCACATCACGTTCAGTTGCAGTTACTTTTCTAAAGTTCATTAGGCAGATATGACATTGTATTGAAGCGAAGAAATTACAATAGGGAACGTTCTGCACTAATAGAGTATATGCCACACGGTCGACAATCTGTAACGTACGGGGGAAATTAGCT
>NC_056583.1:25352225-25356823 GCF_018340385.1 Cyprinus carpio
CATTGTTGTTGTTGTTGTTATTATTATTATTATTATTATTATTATTATTATTATTATTATTAATGTTGTTTTAAGTCTTGAGGTCAAACAAGGCAGGGTTGGGGTCCTGTAGAGTGTTATATTATAAAAAAAATTAAAATTATTATTAATGTTATTATTAATGTTAATGTTAAGTCTTGAGGTCAAGCAGCACACACACACTGTTTCTGGTGTGACGTTGTGGGGTCCTGTAGAGTGTTAATGAAACTCTTTGTACTGAATACACACACACTGTACGGTTTAGCCTTGTGGGGACCCGCTCTATAAGCACTGGTTTATAATGAACATTTGTATTATTTTTATTATAGCAGTTAGTTAGTTTCACTTTTAAAGTCCAACAGCCTTTTTATTATTATATTATATTATTATTTTTATTTTTTTTTTTTTATTATTATTTTTTTTTTTCAGCCTTACAGTCAAACAGGGTTTTATTGTTGTTATTATTATACAATAATAAACCCTTGTTTGACCTCAAGACTTAAAATAACATTAATAATAATAATAATAAACCCTGTTTGACAAAAACAAAAAAAAAAATAAAAAAAAAAAAAAAAAAAAAAAACAAACCTTTGACGTTTGACCTCAAGACTTAAAAAAACATTAATAATAATAATAACAACAATAATAAACCCTTGTTTGACCCCAAGACTTAAAATAACATTAATAATAATAACAACAACAACAACAACAACAAAACCCGTTTGACTAAGGCTGAAAAAAATAATAATAATAATAATAATAATAATAATAAAAAGGCTGTTGGACTTTAAAAGTGAAACTAACTAACTGCTATAATAAAAATAATACAAATGTTCATAAACCAGTGCTTATAGAGCGGGTCCCCACAAGGCTAAACCGTACAGTGTGTGTGTATTCAGTACAAAGAGTTTCATTAACACTCTACAGGACCCCACAACGTCACACCAGAAACAGTGTGTGTGTTTGCTGCTTGACCTAAAGACTTAACATTAATAATAATAATAATAATAATAATAATAATAATAACAACAACAACAACAAAACCCTGCTTGACCTCAAGACTTAAAATAACATTAATAATAATAATAATAACAATAATAAACCCTTGTTTGACCCCAAGACTTAAAATAACATTAATATATAATAATAATAATAAACAACAACAACAACAATAAACCCTGTTTGACTGTAAGGCTGAAAAAAAAAAAAATACAAATGTTCATAAAATAATAATAATAATAATAAAAAGGCTGTTGGACTTTAAAAGTGAAACTAACTAACTGCTATAATAAAAATAATACAAATGTTCATAAACCAGTGCTTATAGAGCGGGTCCCCACAAGGCTAAACCGTACAGTGTGTGTGTGTATTCAGTACAAAGAGTTTCATTAACACTCTACAGGACCCCACAACGTCACACCAGAAACAGTGTGTGTGCTGCCTGACCTCAAGACTTAACATTAATAATAATAATAATAATAATAATAATAATAATAATAAACCCTGTTTGACATTGACTTAAAATAACAATAATAATAATAATAATAATAATAATAATAATAATATTAACAATAAAACCCTGTTTGACTGTAAGACTGAAAATAAAATAATAAAAAAACACTGCTTGACCACAGGACTTAAAATAACATTAATAATAATAACAATAAAAACAAATACAATGATGATGATAATAATAATAATAGCAATGATGAAAAATAAAATAATAATAATAATAATAAATTATAATAATCTGAAAAAAATAATAAAACCCCTTTTTTTACTTTAAGACTGAAACTAACTGAAGGCTATGATAAAGATGAAGGAAATATTAGTTATAAACCAGTGCTTATAGAACTGTACAGTGTGTCTGCATCAGAAACTGCACTCTTCAGGCCAATTTATACTTCTGTGTCGAGTGTACGTCGTAGGCGACGCCGTCGTGTGAGCATTTATAGCTTAACTTCTGCTATGGTCTGTTTTTGCTCTGCAGTTACACCACCACCGGCCGGAACGCTAGTTGATGCGAGCGGGTTCCACTGTGTTTACATTCCTCGATCCTCGCGGGCTTTCTACGAACAATGGCTTCGAATTCGCTGCCATCTGGCAGTCTTCTTTGTAATCTCCCGAAGAGGAGTTTTTTATTGTTATTATTATTAATGTTATTTTCAGTCTTGAGGTCAAGCAGTGTTTTTTTTATTTTTTTTTTTCAGTCTTACAGTCAAACAGGGTTTATTGTTAATATTCATTATTGTTAATATTATTATTATTATTAATGTTATTTTAAGTCAATGTCAAACAATTATTATTATTATTATTATAATTATTATTATTAATATTATTTAAATTATTTAAATCAATCATGTCAATCATGTTTTTGCTATTATTATTATTATTATTATTATTATTATTATTATTAATAATAATGTTAAGTCTTGAGGTCAGGCAGCACACACACACTGTTTCTGGTGTGACGTTGTGGGGTCCTGTAGAGTGTTAATGAAACTCTTTGTACTGAATACACACACACTGTACGGTTTTAGCCTTGTGGGGACCCGCTCTATAAGCACTGGTTTATGAACATTTTTATTATTTTTATTATAGCAGTTAGTTAGTTTCACTTTTAAAGTCCAACAGCCTTATTATTATTATTATTATTATTATTATTCAGCCTATTATTATTATATTATTTTTTTTTTTTTTTTTGCAATGACAGCCTTACAGTCAAACAGGGTTTTATTGTTGTTGTTATTATTATACAATAATAAACCCTTGTTTGACCTTGACTTAAAAGAACATTAATAATAATAATAATAATAATAACAATAATAAAAAAAAAAAACAATAATAACAAAAATAAACCCTTGTTTGACCTCAAAAACTAAAAAATAACATTAATAATAATAATAATAATAACAATAATAAACCCTTGTTTGACCCCAAGACTTAAAATAACATTAATAATAATAATAATAACAACAACAACAACAATAAAACCCTGTTTGACTGTAAGGCTGAAAAAAAATAAATAAAAAAAAAAAATAATAATAATAAAAAAAAAAAAGGCTGTTGGGACTTTAAAAGTGAAACTAACTAACTGCTATAATAAAAATAATACAAATGTTTTTAGCAACAGTCTGCAAACAAAAATGTCAACTTTCAATGAAAAATTAAAGACGACAAATTAAAGTTACTTTGTCATTGCAAATTGGAATGTGAATTGAAGTGTGTAGCTATTTCTGAATGGTTGCAGGTGAGCTGAACACAATCCAATATTATAAAATGTCCAGCACTGCTATAGCCTACCTTACAAAAAGCAATTAGCTCCAAGAGCCTAAACAACAGTGGTTTAATTTCATAGAAATAGCCAGTTATATTATGAAATAAAAACAAGATCAATGGCTGGTAAAACACTTAATTCACTATGGTGGGTCTGCAAAAAAAAAAAAAAAAAAAAATTTGACCGAGTGAATTTGTCACCCTGCCTAATAACTAGAACTATATAGAATAAGACATACAGTAACCCTAAGATTAATTAATTAAGGTTTAGATTGATTAAGTTTTTTCGCAAATATTTCCCAATACTAAGATCTGGATAGTGGGAAAAAGAGAGCTGTTTACACTGACACTGTAGCGCTCTACCTCCACCTGTCGTCCTGCCACAGACACTGGATCCATCTCACGCGACGCGACCAATCTAGAAGCTGTTCGAGAAATAAGCTAATTATTTTACAAGCAGGATGTTCCGATCACCTTCGTTCGTTATAAGGGGGAGTGCTGTAATTTTTGGCCATCGCTTCGCGCAGCTCGCTCTTACGAGCTGAAACTCTCAAACTGTGTTTATTATATGCAGTGTCCACAGAAACCAACAAACAGCTTTTGAAATAAATCAGTCCCGTTGTAAATATACGCGACGAAGTGTCACCTCTAAACGCGCGTGCCAGGATTTAATAAGCGTTCTTCGGACTTTACGACCGTTATAAACCATTATAGCGCACGTTCTTATTAATGAATCGATCAAGTTATAAGACACAGATAAAAACATAAAAACAAGCTGGACGAACAAACACAAATCATTAAAATTATGAAGAAAAAGACAAAAAATAACGCGGGAACTAAATAACGGTGGGAAAAGTATTGAGGGGTTCTCAGATACCTCACAAAACTATAGGTGACGAACGGATTATTTTCGCCGTGTTAATAAATCATATTTCATAACATCTGGTCAGGTAAACGCTGCTTGTCGATAACATCGGTGTTCTCAGAACATGAACGTTTAACTGCAGAATCCGCGGATTGTATCACACGCATCATGTGTCAATCATAAATTATTCAATATAAAGCGAAGGGATCAACTGTAAACATCATGACACGCTTTTATTCTTCTCAGGCTCTTTCTCGCTGAAATAACAGCACAATTGTTGTCTTTCATCCAGTGTCCATCCATATACACCCAAAAACCACCCGGTTTTCCCTCAGTCTCGACCGAGGACATACAGAGAACTGGAGCTGCCCAACTTGTGCTCGCTGCTTGACTGCCCACTTAAATGTTTAAATGATTATCTTTTTACCTTGACAGCCGC
>NC_056583.1:25357823-25440323 GCF_018340385.1 Cyprinus carpio
TATGGGATATATTTCATAATGCTGTGGAGACTGCTCTTGACTGTGGACTGTGGACCATATTAACTGCTGAAGTCTATTTAGGGTCTTGCATCAGTGTATAGTTGGATGCAGCCGGGATGAGAGATAAAGACATTATGGAAAATAAATGTTGTTCCATGATGAGAGGTGTTGTTGCCGGAGGCACATTTCCATTGCATGCTTATCTAATGTGACTCTGTCGTAGGAGAAGGGATGGTTGCTACTTTTGACAATGTCTGACGTGAAGGATTTCCCTTGAGGAATTACCTGGATGGCATTGTTAAGGTGGCCTAGAAGTCCTTGTAGCTGATGCTTAATACATCTGTCTAGCTCCGATGAAGTGTGAGGCTCTGAGGTTTCAAATCTGATAATGGAAGGCAGAGTTCAGTAAAAACGTAGATTAGTGTGGAAATCATAATTATGGTGGTGCAGGCGAAGGTGCAACGATTTGTTTTCGAGGAGGTGAAGGACATAAAGGAGTCTGAGGTTGTAAGCAAAAATCCATCGTAGCCTCAGAAAGAGAGTCTAAAATCCTATGGCTGCTTCTGCAATCGAATGTGGCTTACGGTGAAGTAATGGTACCTTCCCAGAAGCCTCACCGGATTCTTGATGGATAGGCAAGACTTGGCATTAGTGGTATCGGCTTTGGCGAGCCAAGCTCCGTGGCCTGCTAAGTGAATGAGTATTCTGGGGTTGTGATGGCACAGTTAATGGTTGGAATGTGAGCATCATGGGGAGAAGATAAGTTGATTTTTAATTAAACCTCTTCTGCTAGTAGCCTGTCAACTATATCAGGTTCTTGAAAGGACTGCGGAGGTGCTTTGCAAGTCAGTCTGCTGGTGTCGTAGGGTTATGAGGGCAGAAGTTTCTCGCATGCGCTCCGTCACAGAATGCACAGGTGTGAAGGAGCCTGCAGTTAGACAAGGGGCAGCCCAGATGATTGAGGTTGTTGCATGCCGTCCTGCCTCTCTGATGCAGGATTGGCTGGCCTCTATGTAAATGATTTAAGGAAAGGTTAATGTTTACTGAGGGGCATTTCTATCGGCATTGGAATTACTGGAGGGGATGGGGCTGCAGCAGATAGCCGTAGTTTGCATGGAGAAGTGTTGAGGTTTAAGGGGGGAGCTGTAATTGAGCATGTTGAAGCTGGATGTGAGGGGGCTCCACAAGTTAATGTAAAGGGATGTTTAAAATTCGAATATCCAGCAGTAGAGTTCAGGGTTGAGAGGGCTCCTGAATGACCCTTGGTTGGACTGCTGTAGACTACCTGCTGCTGAATTATTTGTGAGCATAGAGCTACTGAGACAGAAGGTGATGGACTGCTGAAGCTGGCCGAGTAGGTGGTGTTGCTATGGCTAAGTATGTACCTGTGGCAGGATGTAAAGGTATTGATGTAGGAAGGAAAGGGGAATGGTAGACCAGAGGAATGGAATTGGAGGTTGAAGGAGTCCTGGCTGGCTCACGTGAGGTAGGGTCCCTTGGGGCACTGGATGAGGCACCTGGACTGCCTTAGTAGCTGTTTGAATCATTAGAAAACTGGGAGCCGTATGCTGTAAACGGCTGAAGGAAGGGTGGAAGAATGAATGTTGGGATGAAAGGATGTTTGTGAGTTGGATGTGTTGCAAGATGCAGGGAGGGAGGGGGAGAATGGATAGAAGATTTGCAAATAGAATTGGAGGTTGAAGGAGACCGGCTATGGGTCACCGATAATGGGGATCTCAACCCGTGGAACCCACTGACGGAGAGGGTGGAGCCCGGGAACAGCTCAGAGTCCTCCCGAGATGAGCCTGGGAGTGGACGCTCGTGTCTCGGAATGTGCGCGACCGAACGCGAGCGCTCGGAAAATGACTCCGACCGGGAAGATGAGAGGTGATCCTCAAGTGACGCCAGTGACACTGAATCGAAAAGAACGCCGTCCAGACCAGGCGAGTCCATCTGGCCTTCGAGAGAAAGAAACAAACAGTACGTTATGAGGTGGCCTGAAACATGAAGTCATCTGAAAGTCAGGTGATCGACCCTGCTACTGAACATCCTACAAAAAATCAACTAACAAATTATCTCAATTTCATTCGTTTTTTTCAGTTTTAGTTTTAGTTCACTTTTATTTTAATCTCTACAAACATTTTCTTTTTGCAGCACAGAGAGCATCTTTATTCATCTTTTCTGTCATATGTGCTTAATCTCACACTGAATATTATGACAATCAAAGTTAAGAATGATTATACAAGTGCCGCTCTCTCAAATTGACGTCGTTATGTTTGGTCCTGGGACTGTAAAGATACAGTTGTAACTAATGCAGGGCATTTTTTACTCCGCGCCATGATGAAATTGAAGCTTGTCATCAGGGCTAAGCAATCCCGGTATAAAACTGCAATTTAATAAAGATTTGTTAGACACTCAGGACAGTTTAAATACGGGGTTAATGGTTATGTTTTGCTCTGAGAGCTTTAAATTGGCTTGCATTTGCTCGTCTCTTCAGGGAATCGTTAGGAATATTTATCTCTTTTCTCTCCTAATGGTTCATTACTTCACAGCCACTTCATTTTCTGGTGTTTTTAACATTCAGATCCTTCATTCACAGTCATTTTTCTGTATTAGCGTGTAGTTTTACTTCTATTTCCTAGATATGGCTTGGGTCTTTATATGTTTTTACCCCAATTTATTTAGTCTGATGGATGAAAAATTGCAAGGCAGATCATTTAGAAAAGTAATAGATTCTCCAACATGTTGCACAATTTGGGGTATCATGTATTTAATGCTTGTGGACATGATCAATACTAATAGAGATGCTTGCCTTTTCTAACACTAAAAATAACAAGCAAAACACCAGTTTTCTGCATCGTTCTAAATCATTAAATTCCCTCTGCAGAAATGATTTCTATGTGGCCTTTTCTCTCTTTTGCTTGTTAAATTGATTCGTTCACTCTCCCAGAGGAGACATCGAGGGCAAGTCTATTCTTCTTCCGAACTGTTGTTGTCTACGGAGTTGCTTTATTGATGCTCTTCTGAAATGTGCAACACTCAGCCATTGTTTACACAAACCTGAATGATTTATAGTCACGATTTAGAGCCACAATGTCATTTTCATTCCGTTCTTTACAAGAAACATTGCCTTTATGGGTTTAATAGATTGAGGGCTTGTTTTTTGCAACGTTTGTCTATAATTAGAGGTGTTTGACTCATTATTACCTTTACTGATACATAAAAATTAAGCATGCATTTTTTTTTCTGTGGAATGACATGCATTGAAGAATCATTCAAAACAAGCCTGTTTTACAGTGTGTTTTTAATTCATCATATTAACTGGATGAAGTATTCCTGCATGAACAGAGCAGGTTTGTGGAGCTGAAGCACAAGTGAAAGAAGAATTTCAGATGTGTACACTGATCTTAGCAGAAATATAGTGAAAATGCACTGTAAATCTATTTATCAATATAATATTTTCAAAATAGGCTTTTATAAAGCAACAACAAAAAGTAACACACACTTTAACACACACACACACACAAAATATATAAAAATATATATAAATATAAAAAAATAAATATATAAACACACACACACACACACACACTTTATTTATTCATTTTTAAATTGGTTTTTATTTTTATATAGTAATTTTATTAACTTTTGTCTTTTATTATTTTTCGGCTTTATCTAGCTAGCTTTATTTTTATTTTTCAGTTTTAGACATTTTTCACTATTATAGTATTTATTCATGGTTTTTGGCTTTTATTTTTATACTTTCATTTTCATTTTATTCTATCCTTTTTATTTTCATTTTAGGTTTTTATTGTAATTTTGTTATGTACTTTTGTTATATTTAAATATTATTTCAGTTTTAGTTTCCACTTAGTAATGTTTGTGCTTGTACTAAAAATTGTTTCAGTTAATTGCCAAGGCAACATTTCTAATATTCGTCTAGTGAAATTGTTTTTAGTTAACAATCTGTAACTGTTTTTTGAAGTTCGGTTTTCTTGAAATTGGCATTTGGACGTAAATATGACGTCCCTCCTCGCATAGTAACATGCATTAAGAAAAAACAGTGTTACTTTTGAATGATGTTGTGTTGATTTGAATAAGTTGAATAACTTTAATAATGATGATGAAGATGAGCCCATAAGGGCCAGAGAAGAGACTCATTAACCAAACGTCTGTATAGAAACAAAAATAATTGTGTTGAACCCTGTTTGACACAACAGACGTGTCTTTTACTGCTCACTTTTGAGATCACTACACAATCAAGTGCACTTCCCAGGCTGCTGCATCTACAGGAAGTGATATGTAATGTTGACAGAGGCCGAGTCCCGCAGCAGTTCAAGCAGTTCTCTAATGAGGCTTTGTGTTTTTAAGATAGCGGCGTACCAGCGGGGGTCGTGTCAGTCTCTGTCCTGTCAATGCTGTCAGAGAGCCTTAACTCCCGTCTCATGACCGCAGTCACGCCCGCTCACTTTACGCAGACGCCAGTCTCCTGTCGGGTCGATCTCTGTCACCCAGGGGTGATTGGGAAAGACTGCGTGCGTCATTTTGTTTCCGTGCCGTAGCCTAGCGACTGAACGATGCTTTGTGTGCTCCTGACTGAAATATCCCCAAAACAAATCAATGCTTCTGATAAAGGAGACCGCGAGTCTGTCAACATCTAGATGATGCACTGCAAAACACATCAGATTCCTGATCAGTAATTACTTAAAAAAACAAATCAAGTCTCTTTTTTTTTCTTGAATTTAATTTTTCAGATTTTTATAAGTTATTTTATTTTGACATTTTTTCGTTGAAATAGTAAGCGCTGATAAATTGTTTACAATAAGACCAGGGACGTTTAACTAACGCATGTAATTTTTATTGCAGAGATGCACTATATCATTATATTATTTGGTTTTCAGGTGTCCTTTTAGAGTATCCAAGTGTCCTTTTGGAAAGATATCTAAATTTAGCTTGATAAAAGCATGCAGAAAATACAGTTTAATGGGAATCATCATCAAACTTAATCCAGAAACTGGCAAACATTTACCTTTATTTAAAATATGTTCAGGTCTCAAATCATAGGTCTTTTTTCTTTTTTTTTTGTGTACAGAAAAATGCTAGTCACTTTTCAGCCTATTTAGACTTCTCTTAAACTGTTCCTGTACTACGAGTAATTCTGACTTTCATATTTAAACTTCCATGCATGATATAAAAACCAAACAATGCATGTCATAACTATTTCTATGATACATGAAAGCTTTTATTTGTTACAGAGGATTTCTCCAAAATCCTACTCACTGAGTATATTTCTACCATTACAGTGTGGGACATTCAATATGATTTATGATGAATAGGATTTATGATGAATATGATTTAATATGCTGACAATAATGTTATTGAACCATCTATGGCCATTGTATTTATATTTTACAATATTAATACAATTATTATGCTGATGACACCAAAATGGATAAATCCGCATCGCCCAAATCTGAAAAGTCCTAATTCAGAATTAATGTACAAGAACGTTATATTAGCAAACCAGTAGGTTAGCTGAATGGGCAACAACACTGCAAACAGTAAATTTACATTTATGCATTTGGCAGATTCTTTTGATCAAAGCAACTTACAGTGCATTCAAGATATATATATATATATATATATATATATATAAAGGTAAAGGTGGCTTGACTTGACTCTTTCTCTACTGGACCAACCCCAGGAACAGGAACATTTGATAAATGTGAAAATCATTGTTTTTTTTAGTATTTTAGTGATAAAACCGAAAGTACATTTCATAATAATCTTATGTTTTATGATAATGATTGTGAAAAAGGTCAGTTTGGAGTTTTGTAGGCCTACTATGTTTGTAAATGTACCACTTGTGAAAAACTAAAACCGTGACGAGCATCCTAAAACAGGCCCATTCTGAATCATTCGAGCATTAGTGACTCTTTTGAGTCTGTTCTTTTCAGTGAATCAGCCAAATGGTTACGCAGAGTCTGCAGTCTGAATTAGGGATACTTCAGAACACAGAAGATAAAGAGGACATTTACCTACCATCAGCAGAAATAAAAAGGTAAGTTTTGAAAGGTAGCTTTGAGAAGCTTCATGTGAATGTACTGTTCGTGTCACCTCCTGCTGAGTTCATTTTCTTGTTTAAATGCGTTAGGCTAGATGGATGTCTTTTCCGTATTTGCACACAGTTTTAGACTGTGCCAAGCAGAAAAATAAACCTTTTAAGACATTACTGTTCCATTCACGTATATGCCTACCATGACACAGCATCTTGTGTTTTTAGCACACAAACGCCGTCCAAATATTGGTGTTGCATACCCGGGATATCCATGAACAATAAGAGAGCATCAGAACATGAAACTGAACTTTCTTGTTCTTATGCTAAACTTTGTGAAATAGCATAAAAATATATAATATTTACCTTTTTGTCACGTCATTTTATTCAGTTCTTCCTGTTTGCGCAAGGGCCTGTACTGAGAAGGTAAGAATAAAAATATTATTTTACTGTGCTTTTTTTTTTTTTTTAACTTAATATTTGTGTTGCTTCTGGTGGTCAAGTTAAAAATAAAAAAATATACCTAAGTAAAAAAATAGGAATGACTATAAAAAACTTTAATTTAGATGATAAACCAGTGAAAATCTATTGCTAAACCACTGTTAAGCAATGCTGAAGAGAACACTGGAAACTCAATAATTTCAGTAATTACAACAAATACAGTTAATTTTGATTTTTGTGTTTGTATTGACTTACAGTACCATGAAAGGACCGCTGTTACTGCATTTACTTTTCCTAGGTACAGTGTCTGTTTTTATGTTTTTTGGAGTGTGAGACTCTGTCACAATATATGTTTACATACTTAGTAATACAATAGTTAATATTTCCAAAATGCAGTGTCATCAGAATAAACCAAAGATTATAGAATACCTTAAATGGACTTTGAACAAACTAAATTTGTGTGGCTTTCACTGCTTACTGGATTAGTGCATGCCAATACGCTCCTAACCAGAAAACACATGGAATCATTTAGATTTAAATGCATTTCTAAAAACACAACATTTGAGTTTTAATCTTTCTTTTTGACATTTTCCATCCATCTGCTTCAGTGTTGACTGTAGTATGGAAAAAAAAAAACAGCCATTTATGTTCTCAATATTGTCCCACAGGTGTGTTGTTGTATGATGCTTTGGCATGGGATGTGAGAATGCCAAAAGTCATTCGCGGCCTCAGAGGTTCCTGCTTGGTTATACCATGTTCTTACTACTACAGCTCAAACCCACCCAAAAACCCACATAGAGTTGTGTGGTATCAGTGGGTTTCTCTGGGCTATCCTTTAGTTTACGATCCATTGCATCCAAAATATGTCATTGAGAAGTTCAGAGGGAAAACGGATTTATTCGGAAGCTCAAGTTGGGATTGCAGTCTGCTGATCAAAAATCTGGAGCAGGTCCATCATGGACAGTTATTATACGCATGGATTGACCCTGAAAATGTTAGCTGGCGCACCTACAAGTTTTATGATGTCACCTCCGCAATTCTTGTTGACGGTATGTAAATGTTCTTTTGTTCAGACATAATTTCATTGACTCCTGATCGACTCATGGGAGTGTGTTGACTAACTGTGATGTTTCTGTCTGTTTTAGCAAGTCCACAGCAGCCCAGCATCAAGATCTATGGAGGTGTACGGACGGGTGACACCATCACAGTAGTGTGTTCGACTTTACACACGTGTCCATACAGCAAACCAAACATCACTCTCAACAACATTGAAGGATCTGATGAAACAGACAATGAGCATATTGAAGACGGCCTGTGGAAAATCACTCTGACGCGCACATGTTTCACAATTGCAGAAAACGCCACTATTGAGTGTTCAGTAACATATTATGGCGGCATAACAGTTACAGCTATGAAGAGAATAAATGCTCAATGTAAGTTTTCTGTGCAGTTATGAAATGCTTGCTACTGTTGCAGGTTTTGTATTTATTTTGGATTATCATTTATGATACTTTCAGTTTTACACTAATAATAATGACTAATTTAGCCCCAAGCAATGAAGAAGCAGACGTGCCCATTCCAGTTAAGACTGATTGGCTTTACATCCTAGTGCCCTCACTTGTGTGCATCCTTGCTTGCATACTTGCTGGTGTCATACACAAGATTCGACACAGGTGTGTATGTGTGTGTGTGTGTGTGTGTTCAGGCTAATGCTTATTCATCATATATGCAGGAAAGTCTGGAATCTTTGCATTTCTGTTTAAAGAGCATTTTAGTTTCTCACATTGTCGTTATTGATTTTAGACGGACCCCTGGTGATATGCAAGGATCTGAACAGAAGGTATGTATGACATACCATATTTACAGTTTACGGCACGCCCAACACAGAAACTCGTGTGTCGTAAATATGACTTGAGAGGCTGTTCTGGTCCAATTTCAGACTAAGAAACTCATGTCAAGTCACGTCACTTTTCTTTATATATTGCTTTATTCAATACAGATTGTTTCAAAGCAGCTTTACAGTGACTGACAAGAAATTAGCGATTCAATGATGCAAACAGAATTAAATTCTGCTGTAAAGCAGCTCTAAAAAAACAATAGTGAACAGTCAATATTTAGTTGAAATCAGTTCAAGGTGGAAACTCATAATTGTGATAGCACATTTTTTGATAATTTTTTTTTATTCTTATTTTTTTACCATGCACCTCGGTGAGCCAAAATCCCACTCAGTGTGTGTATATTACTTATCCCTAACATTACATTATTAAACATAGGAAAACACTCCTGAAATATTAATTAATTAATTAAATTAATAGTTTATTGACTCACCTATTTCTCTCAGTTTTGTCTCAAAATATTCCATTAAAGGTTATGATTATGAATCTGATTACACCGATATGGATTAAGTCAACAATCTGATCGTAATGAACAAAACTAACACATTTTTTTTTAATATGTAGAAATTAAAATTTAAGTATGAAATGCTCAAAATAAGTTATGTAGCATACTATATACTTTCACAAATAAACGACTCAACAAAATTGACTTAAATGATTTTGTCATGCTGTTCTCTCTACTTTGTCTTCTTTGAGTTTTGTGAGAACATACACTCTCAGAAATAAAGATTCAAAAGCTGTCACTGGGGCGGTACCTTTTCAAAAGGTACATATTTGTACCTTAAGGGTCCATTTTGGTACCATAAGGGTACATATTAGTACTTAAAGTGTACATATTAGAACCCAATAGGTACAAACGTGTACCTTTTGAAAAGGTACTGCCCCAGTGACAGCTTTTGTACCTTTGTGTAGCCATATATAAATGTGCATTATTTGCAGGTTGAGGCATCGCTAGTGAGGGAAAAAGTGACATTGCGTATTGGGGGCCCATAGCTATTGGAAGGTCCACAACGATCCCTCAAGGGTGCCTTAAGCAATTCATACCGAAAAACTTTTCTACCGGCTGCAATTTTGAGCAGGGAGGACTGTCTTCTCACACTCCAGACTGCTGAATACTGTACAGAGCACCCGGAAAACCCAGCGACACCAAGGTCTGCGGTGATGGAGATCACTTGCACAAAGAAGTGTCATGTTAGCAGAATGAATTTGCAGGCACTTGGTCTCATTCACTAAAAACTCCAAACAAACATCATTTTGGCCTTATTTGGCATTTATCCGAAAATGAAGTTTTTTTTTTTTTTTTTATTTCAAATTTTTCTGTAGAAGTATATCTGGGCCTTAACCGTGCATATGCATGGATTTGTGCATAAAATCTGTGCGTTAATCAACTTTTGTACTAAAATTTATTCTAAATTTATGAAAAACCGTAGGAACACCTGAAACCACTGATACAAAGATCTCATACTCTGCTACACATGGTCATTTAGAACACTACAATTACATTATCATTATGACGAGGATAAGAGCAAATTGTGAATTAAGTGGGAAGTTCTCCCGTGTGAAAAAATACGAATAATCCACATTAATTATTCCCTATTAGTGAATAAGACCCACTGTCTGTCATGTCTTTGATTATCAGTTGTAACATACACACCAAATGTTACATTTTTTAATAAGTAACATTTTCCAACTGATCCTTAAAAAAAAAATAAAAAATCCAACATATTTTTGCATATTTCGTTTTACTGAAAAAATTGTAAAAATGCAATTTACATAAAACTTTCATTTGCATGTCTTTTTATTTTATTATATTTGCTTGTCATTTAATTCAGTTACTCTTACTGGTTCATCAACAAACCCTATATAAGTATCACCATCTTAATTAATCTTTTGAAACAGGAAAACCAGATTTACGTAATAAATTTCATATGGTAACCTGTTGTATCCCTTGTGTGTAATGTTTATGTGACAACTAGCCCCAATCTCCATTATACTCATACACACACACACACACACACACACACACACACACACACACACACACACACACACACACACACACACACACACACACACACACACAAGACTCATAACCAAACACTGATTGTTACCCTTCATGAAAAAGTTTTAAGAACTCACATTGAGAGCGGAGGACAGATTTATGTTTCCTGACATAATATATTTAGAACTAATCAAAGGTTTTGTTTGGAGTCCCATGGCAAAGATGGTTTATTAAAATGATTCAACATCCGGCTTTTCTGTTTAACATGATTTCCACTGCCACTTTGTATAAATGTTAATAAAAGATCACAGAAGGAACAAAAACAACAACAGTTGTGCTAGGAAACACCTGCAGGATCATTCAAGAGACAGAAACACACACAGTCACGCTGGAAACCTTTTAATTAGCGCTAATTATCTTAGCATACAATTCAAAAGCGAACGAAACAATCCTTATAAATCATTTAAAAATATTATTACATAAATATAATAAAGCCTGTTAAACTATTAGTTCCTAAATTATCCATCAGATGATGCTGATTACTCATCCTTTTACTTCCCTTTTGTTTCCATTATGTTTAAGAAATTTTATGTGGTCTCTGAAACCAAGATGCTTTTCATTTTGCTGCTAGTTAAAGGGTTAGTTCACCCAAAAATGAAAATCCGTCCATGTTTTACTGACGCTCAAAGCATCCTAGGTGTATCTGAGTTTCTTCTTTCAGACGAATCCAAAGATAAATATCCAGATTTCAAACATAATAAACACTTTTTTTACGGACACGGAAGACGCGCAGGCGGAAGACGTAGTACGTCAGCGCTGCATGGTTAGTGACGAGTGTGGAGAGAGAACAAAACAAAATGCTGGTCATGAATTACAAAATGAGAATTTGTAAAGAAAAACATCTGAGGATTTTGATATAAGCCAAGAGGAGACTGGTTTTCCTTTGCTAAGTGTAACACCTCTCTCCCATGTCCTCACCGCCACACCTCGTCCTTTCTCCGAGTGGGCCTCGAACCCGGGTCTCCAGCATGGGAGGCGGACACACTAACAAGGAGGCTAAATGACTGCAGCCACTAGTGCGTCTCTTGAGATCAGGGGAGTGAGGTTTACCTGCACAGCACCTACCCGCTGGCCTCCGTTACACTCACCCACCTACACCTCACTCCCATCCGGGTCACGGCACCAATATAACCCCTCTCTCCCGGGTCCTCACCGCCACACCTCGTCCTTGCTCGGAGTGGGCCTCAAACCCAGGTCTCCAGCATGGGAGGCGGACGCACTAACAAGGAAGCTAAATGACTGGCCTCCGTTACATAAGGTAAGGATACTTTGTTTCCTTTGCTCCTACATTTCCCAGAGGTGTGTGCACGACACATACATCTTCCGTCTTCCGCCTGCACGTCTTCCGCGTCCCACAGTCAGCAGAAGTGACAAAAAAGTGTTTATTACGTTTGAAGTCTGGATATTTATCTTACAAAAACGCATGAATTCGCTACAGGAGGCCTTTATTCACCTCCCGGAATCATGTGAGGGATGTTTTATTACAGATGCACGCACTTACTTCACGTCTTCTGAACTGTTGACAACAAACACCCGCTTACGCCATTGAAAGGCTTAGAAGAGCAAGACAATTTTTAATATAACTCCGACTGGATTCGTCTGAAAGAAGAAAGTCACATACACCTAGGATGTTCGAGGGTGAGTAAAACATGAACAAATTTTCATTTTTGGGTGAACTAACCCTTTAAGTTCTGCTCATAGTGAAGTTTGGGTAGAGAGACTTTACAATTGCAATTATTGCTCTTTGTTTTTATTATAATCAATAGAAGTTAGCCTTTCTCAGTAGTATCGTAATAAACATAGTACATGTGTTTTCAGTGACTCCTGCAGGCAGAGGACAGTGGAGATTGAGACACAAATGTCTGTCTCGTTGGTAACACTTTATAAGTTTTGATTTGGTATGTTAGTTAACTACATTAGTTTATGAAAGCTTGATTCCAACATGAATTAAAAATATATATATATTACATAAAACGCACATAATATATATATATATATATATATATATATATATATACATACATGCATATATATAATTTCAACATTTTATCTCATAATTCTTACTTTTTCTTGCAGTTCTGAGAAAATTGTGAGAAATAAACTATGAATTGAAAGATATAAACTCTCAACTCTACAAAAAATGTCAAGAATTGCAAGATATAAACTCATAATTGCAAGAGATATACATGCAATAAAAAAGTTGGAATATCAACATATAACATAAGAATTGCAAGATATTTACTTAGAATTCAAAAAAAAAAAAAAAAAAGAATTGCGAGATATAACCTCAGAATTGCAAGAACTAAACTTGCAATTCTAAAAGATTCTACAAGATTTAGAATTGGGAGATACTGTATAAACTTTCAATTTAAAAAAAAAGTCAAAATTGCAAGATATAAACTAAGAATTGCGAGAGATATACTTGCCATTTTAAAAAGTAGGGATTGTGAGAAATAAACTTGCAATTCCAAAAAATGTCAGAATCGCAAGATATGCATAATTTTAAAGAAAGAGGCAGACATAAACTCACAATTATGAGAAAAAAAATCTGAATTAAATCCAAAATAAAAAGCTCCATCTTTATGAATCGTATTGTAGTTTTGCACCAGTTCTCTCTATTATGCCTGCTATTTATAAGTGCTTTAAAATCCAATAAAGCATATGAAAGTGTTTTTGACAGTCTCTGCAGTTATACTCCAGTGGTTCATTTAGCCAGCGCTAATAAACAATGAGCCAATCCCAGAATCCACGGCACGTTTCTGCTGACTGTCTAAATATGTTTTTGCTGCCGTCTGAAGATGCAATGCAGCACCCGAGAGAAAACTGCTCATGACCTGCTATTACCCTTAAGAGAACTGCAACTCAATTAGTCTAACGAGGGCCAACCGTAATTAAACTGAACGCAGCAAAACCTGTCTCTGTGGATAACAGGACACTGAGTTAGAGACCAATGAACATGAGCGAGAGTTGGAGAGACGTGAAAAAACATGTCAAACACACACAGTTAAAACTGTTATGAAAAATGTTGTGCATGTTGGAAATCACCATTGTTTCTTTTGGTGTGAATTTAAAATAATTTCTCTACTAATCATGCTAAAAACATGCTAATCATGCTAAAAACATGCTAATCATGCTAGTAACGTTATCAACATCTATCTAATCTTTCAAAATGTTCAAACTTCAGGCTTTACAGCTGTTTTAACTTTCAAGCTAGGCTTTCTCGAGCCAACAAAGTTTGTCTTGCCAAAAAAAAAGACAAAAATTTTAATTAACTAAAATATATAAATATGCAAAATATACAAATATATAAAATATTGCAAAATATTTATTTAAACAAATATAAACTTCACAAGTTTTAGATTCATTTAAATTTATATTGTATATGTATTGGTGTAATTCTAATATTAGATATTTAATCTCCCAAATCAAAGGTTGACGATGATTAATTAACATGACTGAAAAACTGAGTCATAATCCAGCATGCATTTCTAATATTTTGCATACTGAAAGTCTGTTTCATTCACGCACTCTCTGTTCTGGAAATCTATGACTAAACTGTTAGTTCTCAGTGCTTTTCCTGAACAAGCTACAGTGTTCTTGCATGGCTCCTGTTTATTAGTGCAAAACAGAGCTCCTGCAGATCAGAAATGCTCAAACACAGAAAACAGCTTAATAAAGAAGCTCGTACTCCTTTCAGTAAAGGTCTGCGTCTCCTCAAACACACAGCTTAATGAAGCTATGGAGAAAACGGCAGCCACACGCCTCTGGAGACTGATTTTATTTGTGTGCAAATACAAACTGATCAGCTTTATTGGTCACCGAGGGACTGAATGAGGCTTGATCTGTAATTGCTGGAGATTCACATACAGCAAGTCAATAATACGGACTGAAGCTCTGAGAGCTTCTGGATTTGTTTCAGCTCTTGTCTTCTCCAGAGGTTAACTGATGGACTGGAGTCTTGTGGATTACTTGTGATGTTTTTATCAGCTGTTTGGACTCTCATTCTGACGGCACCCATTCACTGCAGAGCATCCATTGATGAGACACTGATGCAATGCTACATTTCTCCAAACCTGATGAAGAAACAAACTCATCTACATCTTGGATGAAACGATAAAAATGAAGTTTGCCAGTATAGAGCAAGAAAAATAATTTATAACCAGGCACTATTTTGCTTCTCTAGCAAATGTATTGATGTTAACTGTAAAACAGAACTGATTGTGAGTGTTTTTTTCTCTTTGGCGGTGTGTCTGTCAGGTGCTCGTCTCGGAGTCTTCAGCTCCTGAGACAGAAGATCTCACACTCTTCACACGCGGCCCGTCTGTCAGCCGCGGGTCCATGATGAGCTCTGTGTTCTTCAGGGAGACGGACTGCTAAAAGCTTTTCAACACCAACATCTCACCCTGATCCCAGAGAAATCAAAGAGAGCAAATCTCTCCCGCTGAACTGCAGCGGATGTGAAGGAAGGAAGAGCGAAACTGTAGCTGATCAAAGCAGAGTTAATCACATCCAATCACGACTCGAGCATGTGTTCACGACTGTGATCATACGCAGATATTACAAGAGCAAACATGAGTAATGTCAGGTTTTCATATCTATATCATATCCATATATCTATATATTTTATTTCACACGTTCTGTTTGAAGAGTTCCGTATGACCTGCAGGAGCCATTGATGATGTCACTCTGACCTTCTGACCTCATCCACCACACGTTTCCATGGCAGCAGCAAAGTCTCCAGAGACGGGAAGGAGACGCGCAGAAGGAGATGAATGACCTTTGACAGACGGACGGACTCAAACTCTGGAGTGATGATGGTCGTTTTCCTCCTACGCTTATGGATATTTCATCACTGGCCCTTTCTTTCGGACATCCCGCTATTGTTAATGCAGTTTGAGAGATTTGGTCGGTCTCCACAGAAGCGGATGGGTTGAGAGGTTGTTGGCGTCGGTAAACCCTCATGTTCCCTTTGAAATGAATGTCAGGGGAGATTTATGCTGTTAACACTGTTTCTATGTGAGAGTGAATAATAATGTCAAACTCAGAGCTGGTTAGTCGTCTGCAGACATGGAGAGGTTTGAAAGTGTCTTCTGGAGAATATTGACAGCTCAGTGTATCTGGAGTCTGGAAAAAAAACATATATCTGTGTGTGTGTGTGTGTGTGTGTGTGTGTGTGTGTGTGTGTGTGTGTGTGTGAGAGAGAGAGAGAGAGAGAGAGAGAGAGAGAGAGAGAGAGAGTGTGTGTGTGTGTGTGTGTGTGTGTGAGAGAGAGAGAGAGAGAGTGTGTGTGTGTGTACCTACTTAACCATACTTTGGGGACAAATTTGTACCCAAAGTGTGCTAAACCTGACAAAATCGCCAAAAACCTCCATTTGGGGACGTCCTCATTTGTAAAACTGGTACAATAATAAAGTAAACAAGCTTTTTTTTTTTAAATTGTAAAAATGCAAAGAAAATTATATGAGGGCTACAGTTAGGTTTAGGTTAAAAAGTGTATAACTATCTGTATATAAAAACAATAGAAGTCTATGTAATGTCCCCATTTAGATAGCTAAGTATGTGTGTGTGTGTGTGTGTGTGTGTGTGTGTGTGTGTGTGTGTGTGTGTGTGTGTGTGTGTGTGTGTGTGTGTGTGTGTGTGTGTGTGTGTGTGTGTGTGTGTGATCAAACAGATTTGTCAGTCTTCTCAGTCTTTTATTGCTCAGATGTAGCTCTTACAAAGCTCAGGAGATTTAATGGAGTTTATCTAAGTATCAACTTTATTGTTTCTCCTAAAAGGCTGGAGGGAGTGAAAGGACACTGGCTTTAAACTGAATGCTTGAAAGCCAAGAGACGGGATCCAGAGCATGAGATCTGACCTGAGAGCTGCAGAGACTCAATGAGGGTTTGATTCTTTGTGTTTTCATCTATTGAGAATCTGTTAGTATTTCATTTTATTTATTTATTTATTTTATACTTAAATGGTCCTCTCTGCTATCAATCTTACTCACTTTATCTTGCACCGTATGATGATAAACACTGCTAAACAATAATTAAATTAAATGAGAATAGATTTGCCTTTGTGATTTTGCCTTTTACTTGTAAGAGGGGATCTATTATAATCTCTTAGCATTCCCATCTGGATTGCAGATATTCATCTAGTACAGAACCTGAAGTTCATCTGGCCCAGTCTGTCCCGGTTCAGCATCATACTCATCTGAGTGCCAACAGAGCCGTTTACTGAAGCCATCAATCACAGCTCCTGTCTAACCAATCATCTTTCACCTTCAGCTGCTCATCCCACCCCCTCAAGGACTGTATTCTGTTATTGACAGGTAATCTCCGTTAGAGAGATCTACTGTCTGTGTGGGGACAGCGCTTTATTATCTGAGTCTGACAAAACTCATTATAATCCAACATGATGCATCCGCGAGCCACAACAACATGTCCAGGTCATGTCATGAAAATAACACTAGTATGAATGTAACAAATTATATTTTGGGAACATTAAGAATATTATGATTTTTTTATTTTTTTCGTAACATTTTACTTTAAAGCTGATTGCATCTCATCAATGTAAAACAGTATTTTGGTAAAAAAAAAAAAAAAATGTTGTACTGCAATGATTAAATTTAAATCAGCATAAATTAAATGTAGTACATCAGAAATTATAATGATATATAAATACTGTACAATTTAAATAATTTTTTCTTGCATTTCAGTAATCAAAATTTTATAATTTTTTATTTATTTATAATTTTTTATTTAAATGTATTTTATTTCACATATTATTTGCAAAAATGTCTTTCCACTTGATTTTGCTTGTATTTTATTTTATAAAAAAAAAGTTGTATACAATGATTTTATTTAAATCAGCTTAAATTAAATGCAGTACAAGATATATTATAATGATATATAAATACTGTACTATTTGTACTATTTACTGTACCTTTTTTTACATTTCAGTAACTAGAATCTTTTCTTTTCTTTTTTAATTTTAATTTCTTTTATTTTGTATTCTTTGCAAAGTGTTTAATTTTCATGACAATAATGTCTAAAATAAATTTTTAAATTGGTTTAATTTACATTAAGAAAAATTCTTATTTCTTTCCATTTGATTTTATTTGTTTTTATTTTATAAAAAAGTTGTACTACAGTGATTTTATTTAAATTAGCATAAATTAAATGGAGCACAAAAAAGAAAATGAAGTTTAAATGTCAAATGTCTAATGAAAATAATGTCTAAAAAGAAGTGTTTAAATGTTCATTAAGCAAAAAGGAAATATTCTTATTTCTTTCCATTTGATTTTGGGGTTAAAATGACCCACAGATGATCTTGACAGGCTTCAGCGTGAGTGTGTGTTTGTCTCAAGACTCGTTTTAAAGCTGAGTGATCCTCGTCTGTTGTTGTCTGCTGTCCTCTCTGTTATATATAAAGCTCATGGATCACAGTGTCTTAATAAAGTCTCATATTGTCTCTTCACAGCGGATCCGATCCGGGATGGAAGTCACAGTCACAGAAGTAAACGGCTGACATTTCACCCTCATCTCAGGCTTTAGAAGGTACACGAGGCTGGATTGTATTGTGAATAGTCACAACATAGGAGTCTATGTGAATAATTCCAATATACTGTATATATCACACCTTTGTTGTCTGGATTGATTAAATATGATTGCATGTTCAGTCTGAAAACTGTTCCATTCTCAATCAGAGAATATATGCACAAATTAATAAATAATAATAATAATAATAAAATAAATAGAAATAATGTGGAGTACTGATGCTGAAAATTCAGCGTTACATCACAAAAATAAAATATGCTTTACAATATATTCACATATAAAACAGCTATTTTAAATAGCAATAATATTTCACAATTTTACTGTATTTTTATATATATAATAGATGCAGAGCTGGTCAGCAGTAAGATACTTCTTTCAAAAAATATTTGAGTGAAAAAAAAATCACAATTATTCCAAACTGATTTAGTCAAAACGGTTTGCATCCTTTTGCATTCCCCTGAGAAACTTTGCACAAAAATGCTGAAATGTATTTTTTCCTCCCACCTCAAATGTTTTGCGAGCAAAAGCAAAGTTTCTCGCATGCAAAAGCACCGAACCTCATAACTTCAAAGAGTGCAGTTTTATTTTTCATGTATTTGACGCAATATTAACGCAATGCTTTCTGTCTATGTATAGGTTGAATGTATCTGACCAAATACACTGAATTAGACACAAACTGATGAGGTAAACCTGACACAAGCTCCAAAACAGAAACATTCTTTCAGTCACACGTGATTGATTCATTTGTGTGTTCAACTGCTGTGTAATAATGTCAGTGATTGTGATGCTGGACTCTCCATATGTGCCGCACACTTTATGTGTGATCTGAACTCCTCCTAACTGATGAGTAATGACAGTAATTAGCAGGTTTTCCTGGCAGTAAATTTAGTCTAAATGAGGATGAATGGCTCATGATCTTAATTAGCAGTGGACTAATGTCGCTGTAGTGATTGCAGTGTTGTGAGACTCTCTCTCACCGCTGCTCTTTTCAAACAGCTCTCTTCATCATTAGCGAGGAAGATAATAATAGAAGAAGAAAATTTAATTGCAGCTTGGGAAAGTAGCATCGCCCTGAACCTCCGTCGACTGTTGACGACCTGTCTGATGCATGTTGCACACAAATTGCAAGAGCTTTCGAGGTTCCCACACTTTTCCACAACCTTTCAAGTCGTTCAAGATGAACACATAAGATTTTCTGGTAAAGCCTTTGTGTATAATGCATTATAAAGGTATTCATAATGTACATCATAATGCATTATATCTTTTCATAAACATTTGTAACTAAATTTAAAAAACATTATAATATTTGAAGGTTTGTTTGTTATGTGATTCAATGCATTATGCTTTCTAAAGGTGTAACAATGAATAGATAAGTTATAAGTGTTACCGTTATAAAAAATAATATAAAATTAATTAAAATTTCCAAAACAATAAAAAATAAATTAAATAAAATGCATTAATTATGATACTTCACATAAAAGCTTTAAGTAAAGTGTTACCATTTTTTTTATAAGTGAATCGCCCCAAATTTGTCAAGAACATGTTGATGTATTTTATTTATTTATTTTAACTTTATTAATTTATTTATTTTAGTAATTTAAATGTTTTGCAAGAGAATACAAATTTCTCAGTGGAACACAACTTTGCAAGAAATAACAAAGTTTCTTAATTGTATTTACATTTATTAGACTTAATGCATTTATTTTATTTTATTTTATTATTATTATTATTATTATTTATTTATTAATTTTTATTTTTATTTATTTATTTTTTTTGGTAAGTGAATCTCCCAAATTTGCCAAGAACATGTTGATGTATTTTATTATATTTAATTTATTTATTTTAATTAATGAATTAATTTTAGTAATTTCAATGTTTTGCAAGAGAATACAAAGTTTCTCAGGGGAACACAACTTTGCAAGAAAAAACTAAGTTTCTCAATTTCATTTACATTTATTAGACTTAATGCATTTATTTATTTATTGTTTGGTAAGTGAATCTACCAAATTTGTCAAGAACATGTATGGATTATATTTGTCCCCCAAAATAAGTTGGAAAGAAATCAGAAATAAGTTTTAGCTAAATTAAAATGAAATTAATTAATTTGAATTAACCATTTAAATGTAAAAAATATATATTTATGTATTTTAATATTTTAATTTCAAATGTTTTGCAAGATGACACAAAGTTTCAGGGAACTCAAATGTGTGAGAAAACCACAAAGCTTCTAAATTGCATTTACATTTTTAAAATGTGTTTCATGTAGATTTTGATATACTGATATACTGTAATGCAAAACCGACTGCCACACAATCAGCAGTGATTCATTGTTGGTGAATTCCCTTCGGAATGTGTTTTTAACAGACGATCTGCTGCTCAATTAACTCGGAAAGCGGTAAAACAAACTGTCAGCGTCAGCGGTTTTTCTGGATGTTCCGTTTTTTCCTGGAGCGGGATGTTCTCCGGGTTTCTTATCTCGGCCCGCCAGCGCTGGAGTGTGTCCTGCTCTATCGCAGATTGCAGAAATATCTTTGACGTTCATCCAGCCTCTCATCTGGCGTCCGAGCTTCTCTCCGTGAGAACTGATGTCCTCTAGAATTCAATTTCCTCTGCTGTGATCTGGTTTTATCAGGGCAATAACTGTTCCCAGGCCTGTGCTAATGAAACCTGTCAGTCCCGCAGGAGGCTGCATCCCAACATACCTGAGCTCTGCTGCGTCTGTGTCTGATCAATCTGTCAACGCAAGAATCCCGGACAGATGAACAACATCAGCGCAGTCTGACACACTGTAGTCTGGGATCTCTGCGCAGCTGTGCCGCAGTGTGAAGGTCAAACGAACAACACAAGAGATGTCCGGCTATTTTTCTTAAGGTTAAACAAGCCATCTGAAGAACACCAGCGAGGAAAGAGCATTATATGAGTAATTCATGAAACAGTATGTCAGTCTGTTTTATTTCTTCTGTGTAACACAAATGAGATGTTAGGTTGAAGGGTCTTAACAGGTTCTTTCTAAAGAGAAAGAAAGTCATACAGTCTTGTGTTGAAGCCCATTTTCATCACTGGATAAAATATAAAAAAGTCACAATTCGGCCTTGCGTCACAATTCTAAGTTTGTGTCTCACAATTTGGCCTTTACATCTCACAATTCTGACTTTATGACGTAATTCTGAATCTATGTCTCAAAATTCTTACTTTACATCTTGTAATTCAGACTTTACATCTCACAATTTGGAGTATAAATCTCAAAATGCAGAGTTTACGTCACAATTCAGTCTTTTTTCTTGTAATCCTGAGTTTACATAAACTTTTTTTTGTTTTCGCCACAGAATAAAAAAAAGGTAATTGCGACTTTTTTCTCACAACCTCAACTTTTTTTCTTGCAATTGCGAGTTTATATCTCGCAATTCCGACTTTTCTGCTCAGAATTACGAGTTTATATCTCATAATTTGTATCTTGCAATTCAGACTTTATATCTCACAATTCTGAGTTTATATTCTGCACTTCAGACTTTGTGTTGCATTTCGGACTTTATATCTCTCAATACATCTTCTTTGTATCTTCTTTTTCTCAGAATTGCAAGGGAAAAAGTCTGAATATGAGATTAAAAAGTTGAATTTACCTTTTGTATCGCTTGGTTTAAACAGACCTCCTTGGGTTCGGAATATCATGAGAGTAAATGATGACAGAATGTTCATTTTTGTCTGATTTATTCCTTTAAGTCTTGGAAAAGACAATGCATCACAGAAATGAGAAGGCCGAGTCTTAAAGCTCTGAGAAGCATTTTGAACTTTCTCTGCTTTTCATTAGTTTAACCCCCTGTAGGAGTTCATTGGCAGGTCAGATTTGGACAGGCTTACACACTCATAAACAATATTGAAAAAGCAATATGTTCTGAATCAGGGTGGTGATTCAAAGAGAGCCGTGCGGAGAGCCTCATATGTTCTGGTTTGAGGGATCTTCTCTAATAAGATGAAGTGACTCTGACACTGAACAACAAAACAGAGTCAGTCTTCAGAGACGGAGATCCTGGACAATCCTGAACTTATGAGCCATCTTCTCCTTCACTTTGAGTCATACTTCAGAAGAACATCAACACTAAATACTTTTCCAAACATGAATGTAAAATAAAGGGGAAAAAAACCCCTGAGTGAATATTAATATAATGTATTATTAATATGAGTAATATCAGTAATATAAACAAGCATTTAGAGGTTTGGAGTATGTATGTTTAAAATAATAATAATAATAATAATAATAATTTTATTCAGCAATGACAAAATAATCAAAAGTGAAGGTTTCTATTTCAAATAAATGCTGTTCTTTAAAAATAATGATGATGATGATAAGATACTTAAATTATTCAATAAATAAAATGAATACTAAAAGTGCAAAAAAAATTACATAAAAATCAGTAGCACAACTGTTTTCAACATTGATAATAATCAGAAATGTTTCTTGAGCAGCAAATCATCATATTAGAATGATTTCTGAAGATCATGTGACACTGAAGACTGGAGTAATGATGCTGAAAATACAGCTGCACATCACAGAAATAAATTACAATTTCATAACATATTAAATTAGAAAACAACTAATTCAAATTATATTTCACAATTTTACTGTTTTTTTAAATAAAAAAATGCATTTTTGGTGAACAGAAGAGATTAAAAAAAACAACAACAAACTTTTGAATTGTATTGCAATTAAATGCATATAAAAGGCATAAAATTATATTATTATGCAAGAAATGATGTTATGTTTAAAAATGCTTTAAATTGTTTTAGATAAAATTATATACAGACATGGCAATAAAATGCATCAAAGGATCAAAGTTTCTATATTACGTAAAGATACAACTTGTCTGTCAATATAAGTGTGCACAACCCTGTAAATTATGTTTCATGTTTCAAGTCTGGCATTTCAGACCATCTATCATTCACATTTTTGTTTCTAAAAGACAATTAAACACCAAAGTTTCTTTATACTGTACATCATCTTTCGAGCATCAGGCACTGGAAACCCTTTAAGGAAGTATAAGAATATCAAGTAGAAAAATCCCACATCTGACAGTGGATGTATTATAGGCTGGACTGCTGGAGATCTGCTTTGTGTGTGTGTGTGTGTGTGTGTGTGTGTGTGTGTGTGTGTGTGTGTGTGTGTGTGTGTGTGTGTGTGTGTGTGTGTGTGTGTGTGTGTGTGTGTGTGTGTTCAGCACCAGCAGAAAATTAGCCATCCATCATGGTACTAATGCTTGACAAGAAAATCAATTAACAACCCAATTAAAGTGTCTTGGTTTTGTCTGTGAGCGGCAGTAACAGCGGGTGTGTTTGGCTCGAGCGGCTGCAGCAGAGGCTCTCTGATCAAATCTAATGTATTATTACAGTCAGTGCCTGTCATTCTGCTCTGGAAGGTTGAAATATACAGTAACACAAACCTGAAATCTGAAGTGCTTTTGTGCTATACATTATAACAGCACTCAGAAACCGGCCTGCAATATGGGTATATGTGACGTGGATATTACCCTGAACACTCTTTTTTTTGCACCTGATTTGCATGCATGTTTTCATCTGATTATCTGATTTACATAAATTTAGTCATTTAGATGCTAATGCAATGTGCAAATTATGCATTCAGAGAGCACAATGTGTTTTTTATATTTATGCACTTGTAAGTGCATTACAGGAAATACTATTTTTGCTTTTTACTGTCAGAATTATTTTCCGCAAATGCCGTTGATTAAGCTTAAAAGAAACCAAAAAATTAAAACTGGCTGCAAATGTGCTCACCCCCAGGCCATCCAAGATTAGGATGAGTTTGTTTTTTCATCAGATTTGGAGGAATGTAGCTTTCCTTCACTTACTACCCAAGAAGTTAGAAGTTTAAAACGTCTGAATGATAGATTTGTTTCTTACAAACACACAGCTTTTGTCTTCTGCAGATGTTAACTGATGGACTGGAGTGCTGTGGATTACTTGTGGATTATTGTGATGTTTTTATCAGCTGTTCGGACTCTCATTCTGATGGCACCCATTCACTGCAGAGGATTTACTGGAGAGCAAGTGATGCAATGCTATATTAAATCTTTTAAAAGGCTTTTACTCAGCCATAAACAGATGCGTGTGTAATGAGAGCTTCCGACAGCAGTGACATGTCTTGACCGTCCATGACGTCCCTCGAGCTTCACACACATTAACACGGCGTCGCATGTGTGTGTTCAGGTCAGCGGGAGCAGCTGGGTCCGGCTCGGTCTCGCTGTGAGGTTCTGTGAGACTCCTGCAGAGCTCGACTGGCGTGTCACAGCTCACATTAACACATGATGACAGTCTTTCACACCTCAAAGTCTGGATCTGATCTCCTCACCGTGACCTGCACTTCACAACGAGCCCAGCGGCGTCGACTGAGCCTGCGTGAGTCCGACTCACCAACCCACAAGATATAGGAATGTGAGTTGTATAAGAAATGCACTATTTATCAACACACCTAAACTACACAGTCTCATGCAGTAGTTCTTTATAAATCAACATAAAATATAAGTGTGAACTGTTCACCCAATGTTTGAAAAAAGATAGATGGTATAATATTAAATTAACCTAGCACGAAAATATATATATTTTTAAAACCATATTGAATGTCTATATCAGCCATTCAGTCTATAGATAGTAAAATAAAACGATCAAATAAATAGTTTTCTATAATTTGTGGGAAATATTAATAGCTAAAACACTTATGTAAATGCTTATATAAAAGTCAATTTATCTAAAATTATATATAATGTTAATAATAATAATAATATGTGTAGGAGCCATTTTTGAGTTTAGATTAATCTAATTTGTTGTGCTATTGGAGCATGGGTATGTTTTGTTAGATTAGGGTCCTTTATTTGGTAGGGACTTTTAGTTTGATAGTCGGTGAGAACGTTTGAAGATAAAGATGGCCGCCTCTCACCTTTCTAAAACAAAAAAGGAACATAGGAAGCTGTTGGAACGTATTAAGCATACAGTTCTTTACATTGCTATTGAATCGCTAAAGAATCGCTAAAGAATCTATACTGAATTAATTGAATCACTATTGAACACTATTTGGACATTATTTTTGATATTAAGTTGTGCCTTTTTAAACACCATTTTTTCAACCACTTACCAATTGTTTGTTGGACTACTGGAGTCCATGCTTTGTCTGCTACTACCAACCTACTTACCTGCCTGCTGCCTGCCTTGCTCTGCTTACCTGCCTTGTTTATCTATCGGCTGGAATCCCGTCTCATCCACCTCAAAAAAGGTACAATTTAAGTTTCTCTGTGTTGGATAGCTTGTCAAAGAAGCTAAGCAATACGTCCCAGCTAAGAGTGGTCCGCCAATACAATAAGTAAAGAACTTTGCAACCGTTTACACTGCTTCATAATCGAATTGTTTGGAACCCATGGAAGCATTTGTTTAACTGTTAATGAAGCGTAAAAGTTTTTTTTTTTTTTTGATACTTTGGAGTTGACGAAGTTTTGGATCTTTTGAGAAGTTACCTTTTCAAGTTCACTATTGGAGTGTATTATCGTTTGTTACTGGATTTGCCACTGGAGCGGACCATGATTTTTTGTTCATGCATATACAGCTTAAATGAAGCCAGATGAGAATCAACTGAGTTGAAGATAACTGTGCTTTGTTTAATTTTTTGAAAAGAAAAAAGAAATTTTTGTTGTTGTTGTTCTCAAAAAAGCTAAATATGGCTGATGACAAACTTAAAGAGCTTTGCGCAACGCGCAGAGGAAAACTTGGCGTGTGTACACGTAGAATGAATGAATTAAAGGAATTATTAAAAGGTGGAGATATTGAAGCCGTTGACACAGGCATTGAACAGCTCCATGTGGCATTGGACGAATTTAAAGATGTGCATCAATCTGTGCAAGTGCTGTATGAGGAAGAGGAAAGGAAAAGTGACAATGATGATTGGTACCAACCAAAGATGCAAACCTTTGAAACATTTTTGAATGAGGTAGAAAGGTGGAAGAGTGCTCAAAGCTATGAATCCCAAATTGTGGTGTCTCCTCTTGACAGTATATCCATTGTGGCCGCACGTGCCAGTAAAGTAGAACCTTCACGTTCTGGTGCCAGTGTTGCCTCAAAATCTTCGTCAGTGTCTTCCGCACGTTTAAAAGCTGAAGCTGAAAAGGCAGCTCTATTGCAACGTACTGAAGGACTGAAGAAAAAACATGCCTTGGAAATGGAAAAAATTAAAGTGCAAAATGCAATGGAAAGAGTTGAACTTGAAACAGAGTTGGCTGCAGCTAGTGCAAAGGTGCGAGTGTTACAGAGCATTGATGGTGAATCTATGAACTCTAAAATCATATCGACAGAAGTTTCAGAGTTGCCAGGAAATGGCATGAATGCGTATCTGGAGAGCAATTATGACAGAACTAAGGAACATGTTCATCCAGAACCCTCACCAGTGGAATACGCAAGAATTTCTACTGTTCCCAAAACACCATTGCAAAAGGTTTTAACACAGGATACAAGACCACGGAGGTCACAAAGGCTTGTTCAGACCTTACAAATGAATCCGACCAGTCAAGCAGCTGCAGGTAATTTCTTTCCACATGCGCATTTAAGCTCAGATACCAGTAACCTGGGTGCTGTTGCTGATCTTATTGCACAGCAACAGAAAATGACATTACTTCCAACTAGGCATCTACCCATGTTTAGCGGTGAACCTCTGAACTTCAGACCATTTATCCAGGCATTTGAACACTGTATTGAGAAAAACACCAGCAATAGCCAAGACAGACTGTATTACCTTGAGCAATACACCTCTGGCCAACCTAAGGAACTGGTCAGAAGTTGCCTTCATATGGATGCAGATAGAGGATATGCAGAGGCAAAACGGCTATTGGAAATTTTGGAGATGAATTTAAAATTACTAATGCTTATATGGATAAAGCCTTAAATTGGAATAATATCCCATCAGACAATGGAGAAGCTCTGTACAGTTATGCTCTTTTCCTCCGTGGATGCTGTAATGTAATGCGTACCTTAAGGTACATGGATGAGCTGAACCTTCCATTAAACCTGAGGCTTTTAATCTCCAAGGTGCCTTACAAAGTGAAAGAAAAAATGGAGATCACATGCCTTTGACATCAGGGAACGAACAGGAGCAAGAGCCACGTTTTCTGATCTTGTCCTCTTCCTGGAAAGGCATGCCAGGATTCTACAAGACCCAGTCTTTGGTAACCTCCAAGACGGCTCCTCAAACAGAAGGTCACCAAAAACAGCCGCTAACAGTAGCAAGCCAATGAGTTCCATGCAGAAGAGCAGAGGGAGCAGTTTCGCCACAACAGTATCAGTTGCACCAAAGAACAACCCAGAGAGCACAATGCAAGTATCCAATGTGCCAAAAAACAGTTCATCAAAACTCTGTCCTGCCTGTAATGGTGAGCATGAGATTGTGTCATGTCAAGAGCTGATGAAGAAGTCTCACAACGCACGAGTTGAGCTGCTAAAGACTAAAGGTGTCTGCTTTGGTTGTCTTGCTAAAGGACACATGAGTTTGACTTGCAAAAATAGACAAACCTGTTCAATTTGTTCAAAATTACATCCCACTATCTTGCATATACCTCAAAACGTATCAAAAGAGCATAGTAATGCAGGTCCTTCAGACAAGAAGGCAGTGAGCAGCGGGTTGGTTTCACTGAAAACAGAGGCACTTGATTGTAGTGATAAACACTGTACACTTGCAATAATACCAGTTCAAGTCAAAATGAGTAATTCAAATCATGTAGTTCAGACATACGCTTTCCTTGACCCAGGGAGTTCCGCAACCTTTTGCACAGAACAACTTAGGAGGAACTTGAATGCTAATGGGAAACATCAACAAATACTTCTGCGCACAATGGGGCAAAAGAAACTTGTTAACAGCCTGGTAGTCAAGGGCCTGGAAGTGTGTAGCTTGGAAGGAAAGGAATTCATAAAATTACCCGAAGTTTACACTCAGCAAGAAATTCCGGTCAACAGGGAACATATCCCTAGACAAGAAGATATTCGAAAATGGCCTTATCTTCAAGATGTTGATATTCCCAACATTAATGCTGGGATTGACCTTCTGATTGGGATTAATGCACCCAAATTGATGGAACCTTGGAGAATTATCAATAGCCAGGGTAATGGACCCTTTGCTGTTAAAACACTGCTAGGTTGGGTGGTGAATGGACTTCTCCACAATGAGAATGCATGCATCAACAAGAAAGGTCAGAAATATGTTCATGCACATCGGATTTCTGTTGATAACCTGAGTGAACTTTTGATTCAGCAATACAACCATGATTTCCCAGAAAAGAGTTTTGAGGAGAAGAAACAAATGTCGGTAGAAGACCACAAATTCATGCAGATAATGGACAGCTCTGTTGAAATTTTGGATGGACATTATCAATTGCCTTTGCCATTCAAGAAGGATAATCCTATGATGCCGAACAACCGTCACATGGCAGAGCAACGAGCATTGTCTTTAAAAAGAAAGTTGCAAAGGAATAGTGACTTTCATAATGAGTATAGGGCATTTATGGAAATTATCATATCATGTGGACATGCTGAACTTGTACCCCAAGACCAGTTGATGCAGGAAAATGGAAAAGTGTGGTACATTCCGCACCATGGTGTGTTTCACCCAAAGAAGGGCAGCTTGCGTGTGGTATTTGACTGCTCTGCAGCTTATCAGGGTGCCTCACTGAACACCGAACTCATTCAAGGTCCCAATCTTACAAACAGCTTAATTGGGGTCTTAGTCCGTTTTCGTCTTGACAACATCGCTATCATGGCTGATGTGGAGAAAATGTACCATCAAGTAAAGGTCCCATCTCATCATGTGAACTTCTTGCGCTTCCTTTGGTGGCCTAATGGGGATGTTAGTCAGCCACTGAAAGAGTACAGGATGATCGTACATCTTTTTGGCGCAACATCATCAGCTAGCTGTGCAAGTTATGCTTTAAAGAGGACAGCTGAGGATAACAAGGGCTGCTTCTCAGCTGATGCAACTAGCACAGTCAAGAACAACTTCTATGTGGATGATTTGTTAAAGGCGGTGGACACAGAGGGCCATGCCATTAGACTTTGTAAAGAGCTGAAATCACTCTGTGCAACTGGAGGCTTTAAGTTGACCAAATGGATTAGTAACAACAGAGCTGTATTGGTCTCTATTCCAGAGCCTGAGAGGGCCAAGGACATAAAGAATCTTGACCTTGACATAGAAGATTTGCCAGTTGAAAGAGCTCTCGGTGTGCAATGGTGTGTTAAGGAAGACACTTTCACATTCCAGGTGACCATAAAGGAGCGTCCATGCACCAGACGTGGGATTCTGTCCATGGTCAGTTCTATATATGACCCACTTGGATTCATTGCACCTCTCACCTTTCCAGCAAAACACATCTTGCAAGAGTTATGCAAGCAGAACATTGGATGGGATGAAGAATTGCCAGAGGTCCATGCTCAAGCCTGGAAGCAATGGTGGCAAGATCTTCCAAGAGTGAGGGAGTTCAAGGTCAACCGATGTCTTGTACCAAACAACTTTGGAGATGTCAAAACAGCACAGATGCACCACTTCTGTGATGCGAGTGACCTTGGGTATGGAACAGTTACGTATCTTAGGTTGACTAGCAGCAACAAGGTCCACGTCACCTTTATAATGGGAAAGGCCCGAGTTGCTCCCTTAAAAACTGATGACCACACCACGAATGGAGCTCACTGCTGCAGTTTTGGCCGTACGAATGGATAAGATGCTATCTGAGGAGTTGCATATGGAATTGGAAAGGTCTCTGTTTTGGACAGATAGCATGACTGTTCTAAGGTACATCCGGAATGAAAGCAGAAAATTCCTAACCTTTGTGGCAAACCGTGTAAATGTCATCAGAAGTGCGTCAGATGTCTCCCAATGGAAGTATATAGGCACAAAACTCAATCCCGCTGATTACGCCTCCCGAGGACTACATGTCAACACATTCCTGAAAAGAACAACATGGATCAGTGGCCCAGACTTTCTGAAGGAACCATCTCATCGCTGGCCAGAGCTTCCATCCGAACCCATTCTCTCTCAAGATGACCCTGAATTAAGAAAAGGAGTTGTCACTGTCAATACTGCTGTGAAGGAAAACTGTGACTCCACTACTTACCTCATGAATTACTTCTCAACTTGGATGAGGCTCAAGAAAGCTGTGGCATGGTTCCTGAGGTTCAAGTCTGTTCTGTTGAAATTATTTAAGAATGGCAAGAAAGATCTAAACAGACATATCATGACCACAAGAAAAGGAAAACATGAAAGGACAGGTCCATATGTTCTATCAATCAATGATCTAGAGGATGCTGAGGTTGCAATCTTACGGTTTTGCCAAAGGCAGGGATTCCCACAAGAAATAGCCTGTTTGCAGAAAGGCATGCAAAATGTTAACAGAAACAGCTCCATCTACAGGTTAGATCCTCTGATGGCCAATGGCATCTTAAGGGTTGGTGGGCGTCTGAGTAATATGGCAATGCCCACTGAGCAGAAACACCCTGCTGTTCTCCCTAAGGACCATCACGTTTCCAAACTCTTACTTCAGCACATCCATCAAGAAGTTGGACACGGTGGAAGAAATTTCATGCTCTCCAAACTCAGACAAAGATATTGGATTCCTTGCGCCAACGCTCTGGCCAGAAAGGTAGTTTATGAATGCACCAAGTGCAGAAGAGTCAAGTTGAGTGCAGGTGAACAAAAAATGGCAGACTTGCCAGTTGACAGGTTGACCCCTGACCTTCCGCCCTTCACGCATGTAGGGGTTGATTATTTTGGGCCATTAGAGGTAAAACGAGGCCGCAGCATTGTAAAACGATATGGCGTGATTTTCACATGTCTTACCAGCCGTGCTATACACTTGGAGGTTGCACATTCTCTTGATACTGACTCTTGCATTCATGCATTCAGACGTTTCATTGCCAGAAGAGGACCAGTGTCTGAGTTGCGGTAAGATAATGGAACAAACTTTGTTGACACTGAAAAGGAACTAAAAAGAGTCTTTGAAATCTTGGAACATGCAACAAATTGAAAAAAGTCTGCTCCAAAAGGGAGTGAAATGGACATTTAATCCTCCCCATGGTGCCCATTATGGAGGGATATGGGAGAGGTTGATTCGCATGATCAAAACGACGTTGCGGTCAGTCACCAGCCAGCAGTATCTGGATGATGAAGGCCTTCAGACAGTAATGTGTGAGGTTGAGGCCATTCTCAATAGCCGTCCACTCACAACTGTTTCTGATAACCCAAATGACTTGGAGCCGTTAACGCCTAATCATATACTGCAGCTTAAGGTGCAGCCTGTTCTACCTCCAGGTTTGTTCGTGAAAGAAGATCTTTACACCAGACATCGTTGGAGACAGATCCAGTACATTGCCGACTTATTTTGGAAACGCTGGGTCCGAGTGTATCTCCCTCTTCTGCAAAACACGGCAAAAATGGTCTCGTGTCAGACGCAACTTCTGTCCAGGAGATGTCGTGCTAGTAGCCGATAGCACGGCGCCAAGAGGATCATGGATGCTGGCTAGAGTCACTGAAGCCTTCCCTGACTCCAAAGGCTTGGTCCGCAGTGTACGGCTTCAAACCAAAACAAGCCAGCTTGAAAGACCTATCAGTAAGATCTGCTTGCTAGTAGAAGGCCAGCAATCTAAAGCTGAGTGAGATCTGAATGAACTTGCGCACGTGCACACATTGTCATACAGATGCATACACTGAATCTTTGCACTCATTTATTCTTGTGAATAATGCATAATGAGTTTAAGGGAATAATATATGGCTCCTGGGAAAATTACATTTAGTTAGTTATAGCTATTTCCTGCAATAGCTATAAGGGGCCGGCTATGTAGGAGCCATTTTTGAGTTTAGATTAATCTAATTTGTTGTGCTATTGGAGCATGGGTATGTTTTGTTAGATTAGGGTCCTTTATTTGGTAGGGACTTTTAGTTTGATAGTCGGTGAGAACGTTTGAAGATAAAGATGGCCGCCTCTCACCTTTCTAAAACAAAAAAGGAACATAGGAAGCTGTTGGAACGTATTAAGCATACAGTTCTTTACATTGCTATTGAATCGCTAAAGAATCTATACTGAATTAATTGAATCACTATTGAACACTATTTGGACATTATTTTTGATATTAAGTTGTGCCTTTTTAAACACCATTTTTTCAACCACTTACCAATTGTTTGTTGGACTACTGGAGTCCATGCTTTGTCTGCTACTACCAACCTACTTACCTGCCTGCTGCCTGCCTTGCTCTGCTTACCTGCCTTGTTTATCTATCGGCTGGAATCCCGTCTCATCCACCTCAAAAAAGGTACAATTTAAGTTTCTCTGTGTTGGATAGCTTGTCAAAGAAGCTAAGCAATACGTCCCAGCTAAGAGTGGTCCGCCAATACAATATGTGTGTGTATTTGTAACATTTTATGTATAATTTAATTTTATTATTTTATATATAATACATTATTTATTATGTTAACATTTTATATGTATGCATGTATAATTTTAATATATATATATATATATATATATATATATATATATATATATAGTTTTATAAATAAAATAATGTTAACATTAACATGATAATATTTATAATTGATTGCCGTTATCAATGTTGTATTTTCTCTAGAGAGCCGCAGTTTGGTTACGCAGCAGAAACTGTCGGTGTGAAAACTCAACACACATCTGCCATGAAACACCTGACAGGTAACTGATGGGCTGCCTGTTGTGAAGGTGACAGGATATGATGTCAGACTCGCTCAGCATCATGGGAAACCCTGACCATTAATGTGACAGCTGCAGTGTTTCTCTCCTCCTTCTCACAACAAATCTGACACCGTCTCTCAGTGTTTTCCTGTGATTCTGTGGACATCCCTCGATGTTCATGACAATGCTTCAGGTTGTGCTGATGGTGAGAGACAGACAGCAGTCGGCGCTGGTCTGACGGCCATCACTCATGCGGTCAGGAGGATGCAGAAATGATGCAACATGCAAACAACTAATGGGCTTTAAAACCAAAGTTGTTCTGCGATGCACAGATGCCGATCCGGTAGGTGCACAAACAATTTAACTATTTTCGGTTGCATGACAGTAGCACAGTTATTTCCATTAACAAGCTACTTTTTCCAACTAGTTTTTGCCCTGACATCACTATTATTGCAAGTGTAGCTTTTACAGATCAGCAAATTAATGCAATCACACCATCCTGCATCATATCTGCTGAATGAAATCCAATACTTGTTTTGCACTAATTTTGAGTCGCTGGGTCCAAAAATAGCACTGTTTTGCTTGAGCATGTCACACTTTCTCACAAAATATGATGCATTTTGTAGCATTTTTTGCTTTTGACAACCATTTGTATGGTGAAAAATTCTTAAATTATCTCTTAATAAAATCAAGTAAAGATATACAAAAAGAAAAGCAAGAGTTTGTCATGTGTTTTATGTCACAAAATGAGAAACACATATGATTATGATTTTATTTAGATTTTCTCATTTCATGTTATGGTTGTATTGGTAAAACATACTTTGCATTTTTAGTTTTTTTATTATTAGAAATTTGTAAAAATGTGGAGACATTTTTAGAATCTTTTTTAATTCTTTTTTTGTTTAATTTTTTTTTTCATTAAAAAGTTGTAAAGAAAATTTGAGTAATTTTGCCTTTTTTTATTTTTTAAATTAGAAAATTGTAAAGACTCAGAAAATTTGAGTAATTTTGCATTTTTACTCTAATTATAACTTTATTTTAGAGTGTTTTTTAATTGGAAAATTAAGAAAATATTAGTGTCACTGCATTTTTTTAGTCTTTTTTCATTAGAAAATGTAAAAAATAATAATTAGTCGATTTGCATTTCTTTGCATTCTGGAACAATTAGAATCATTTTGCATATCTGTTTTTATATTCAGATTTAAATTTTGTACTCATGCAATATGCTGAAATACTATAGTCATATTTCAGTACTGCATTATATTAAGTACCAATCTATTCCTGTATTTTACAGTGTCTCATTCAATGAGAATAGAGTTCACATCATCCATATTAACAATTCAGAAGATATGAATGTCTTCCCTGAAGTCTCCTGATATCCATCCAGTCGTCTCTGACACGTCATTAAACATCAGCTGCGGATCTGTCAGTGTCGTATCAGGACGTGTGTAACTGATGGCTGTGATGATCAGATGTGATCTGGCCGGTTTGCTGAGCTGAGCTGGCGATTTCTGCATGACTCCAGATGAGCCAGCAGCCATCAATAATGCGGGAATGAATGTCACGGATCGTTGTGGAACTGAAGCACGCTTGCAAAAGATCAGCATCAGCTTACATACCACAATACTTTCCATCCGCAGCTCAGCGTCTCTCATTTTTCACCCTGCAGGAGCTTCATTTGATCTGGACGCGTGTAACGCATCCTAATAGCAACTGAGAGGAACAAACATGAAATTTAAAACACAAACGCAAAAATATGGAATGTAATATAATGCAAACATGTCATCGAGAGATGGATCTGGGGAATGAGAAATTTATAGACAGTGAAGCATTGTGACACGGACGCAAGAATAAATAAAATATATATATATATAAAAAAAAAATAAATAAATAAAATATATATATATATATATATATATATATATATATATATATATATATATATATATATATATATATATATATATATATATATATATATATATATAAAATATATTCATGTAAATATATTTTTCTACCTTTTTATATTTTATATTTATTTTTTGAAAATATATCTTAAAAATACAAATATGTATATGTGCATGTGTGTGTGTATATATATATTAAATGTATATAAAATGAACATTAAATAAATCTGTTTTGATCCATCCACATTTTGCATTTAACCTAATTGTAGGTTTAATTTTTCTTTCTTTCTTTCTTTCTTTCTTTCTTTCTTTCTTTCTTTCTTTCTTTCTTTCTTTCTTTCTTTCTTTCTTTCTTTCTTTCTTTCTTTCTTCTTCTAACTTTCTTTCTTTCTTTCTTTCTTTCTTTCTTTCTTTCTTTCTTTCTTTCTTTCTTTCTTTCTTTCTTTCTTTCTTTCTTTCTTTCTTTCTTTCTTTCTTTCTTTCTTTCTTTCTTTCTTTCTTTCTTTCTTTCTTTCTTTCTTTCATTTTCTTTCTTTCTTTCATTTTCTTTCTTTCTTTCTTTCTTTCTTTCTTTCTTACTTTCTTTCTTTCTTTCTTTCTTTCTTTCTTTCTTTCTACAATATAATTCTTTCTTTTATTTCTTTCTTTCTTTCTTTCTTTCTTTCTTTCTTTCTTTCTTTCTTTCTTTCTTTTTCTTTTTCTTTTTCTTTTGTGGAAAACTGAATAGATAGCAGGAAAAATCAAATGTGGAACATTATTTTCACTATTTTTCCCATCCGCAGAGCCTTAGTTACATCAGGAAAAAATGATTTTAAACACAGAGAAAATTACTGGATATTTATAAAAGATTATGAAAACAATCTATATTTTTCTTTAGAATAATTTGTCCTGGTGAATTGTGCTAAATAAATGACATTTATTAAGAAAGTAAATCCATTTTGATCTCAAGTTATTTTGGGTTTAACTATTCATTTAAATGTATATTTATTAATTCTGCCTTGGTTATTGTGTGTATTTCTGAATGTTCATGACAGACTCCTGTCATTAGGTGGTGTCACGAGCGCTTTTACCTGTCTGGAGGGGAATCTACTGAGAAGAGAGAAGTACTGAAGGCAGACTTTTTGAAACCTGAACAATTTGGTGTGATTGAGTCAAGAGAAACTGAGTATGAAATCACCAGCTTTCAAGGTATGTACGTATCTTCACTGTACTGTATGTATGTCATTTGTATGTTGCATTGTTGAGTTTTTGGTTCTGAATTTGAATTAAATTGGTCACGCGCCACAAGAACGATGTAAAGATAAAATCACACAACGACATCAGAAACTTCAGAACTCTGTCTGAGAAAAGAAACAAGGGCTTCATGATGTTTGGCTGAATTTGGGAATTCTGGGAAACAAATGCTGAATGAAAGTTAAATATCAACTATACTGTAAAGAACTCTTCTGAATTTGTTTGAATTCCATTCCCTTTTAATTTCAAATTTGAATTAGATTTCAGAAATTAAGTCCTAATTTAAAGTCAATTTCAGTTCTGAATGATGCACAGTCATAATTCAGTTACCATATGCGTATGTTTTGAGATCATTAGATACACTCAATTATATAGTTTTAAAACGGGAAAAAAGTAGTCACTTTGCATTTCTTAGTGTTTTTGTTTTTAATAAGAAAATTGTGAAAATGTAAAAAAATTAGGGTCGTTTTTACACCTTTTGAGTCTTTTTTTTTAGAACTTTAAAAAATGAAAATTAGGTTACATTTATTTTTAATTTGAAAATAAATAAAAAATAAAGTTACTGCATTTTTTAGTCTATTATAATTTTTTAAAAATATAATTTTTCTGTCATTTTGCATTTCATTGCATTTTGCGTCAGTCAATTTTGCCTATCAATCTCGATTTTTATATTTACATAACGTCATGCAGTGATTTTGTTTGTGTGTGTTTGTGTGTGTGTATTTACAATAGTTTTGAACACTGCTTTTTTATAAATGGTAGCAAAAAAAAACAGCTATAAATACTACCTCTTCCAGTTTGTCTGATTTGTCTTTGTGTTTTCTGACTTGTTATAATGTTTTCTGAATTGTTGTTGTGTTTTCTGAATTGTTATTTTGTTTTTTTTAGATTTGCGTTTGTAATTTGTCATTTTGTTTTCATAATTGTAATCTGTTTTGCACTTCACAGCCACCGTAAAATACCCCATATATAAGTCTAATTGAGTTCATGCTACTGTTGAGTTTTATGAGTATGTTTTCTGAAAGCACACTCAGCTTGCTGGCATTTTAAGATCTTGTAAACTCTGGAATCTATTTTTGATGTTTGCGAGGCTGTGTAGATTCTCTCAGCTCATGTAAAATGGATGGACGGCCTTTGGCTCTGAGAACAGAATCACTCAGCCGTCGGGGTTTCTATCGCTGCAGGGCACAACTATAACTTTGACCTTATGATATGAAAGACTCTAAGACTCTAATCAAACATGACTGATAGAGTTTATCAAGTTACAGGCTAATTGTACAAATATCCATCTTCGGCTCGTGTCTTTTTAAATGACAAAATTTTAATAATTCATATAAAACAAATACTAAAAGTAACACAAGTAATAAAATACATAGAACGTCATTTAATAATTAACTGTCGCTTTAAGAGGAAACAGCTGAGACAAAGTTGATAATATCTTATTTAATATTTAATGTAAGTCTCCTTAGATATTAAAGAGAAACCTCTGAGCAACAGCAGAGTTCTGTGTTAATGTGGCTTCGATGTCAGGTCACAGTATTTTCTGCTGCGCTTCATTAGCGTTTTCCTGCATTATCAGAGCTGCTGTCAGATCCACTAAATGAAGCATGGTTCTCTTATCAGGAGAATAAAGGTTTGTCCGTTCTTGTCAGATGGGCTGATGTGGGAGCCCAGAGGTCGCTGGTTTCAGGGTCTGTTTTCAGACTAATGGTCATGAAGCAGTTGTTAAGATCTCAGGCTGATGACGGCTGTATTGACAGGAGGTGCAGGCGACTTAATCAAGCCGGACACTCCGTAATGAGCAGTTTGTTTTTGCTAAAGGATCTGTTAATCTGGACTGCTGCTGATGGATGGAGAGCATCCTGTCGTCATGGAAACAGTGATTGATGAGGTGCTGATGCAGGAGTCTGGGTGAGATGCAGGATGCTGATTGGACGGGATCAGACGCTCTGACATGAACTCTGCTAATGGAGTGTTTGCATTGAGTTTCTTGACTGAATAGGTTTTTTTGTTTGTTTGTTTGTTTTTTGAATATGCCAACTGTTTGGCATCATACCAGATATAATAGATAAATAAAATATTAACATGTCCTGAAACCTGTCAAGAACACGTGAAAGGCATATTTCAGACCAAGATCAACAAATGCTATTTTTGTTACAATTTTGTAATTTTATATATTTAATATCTATTATATATAATTTATTTTGTTTTTATCATTTTATATATATTTTTTGATAAATAAAACAGAATATATATTATATGAAAAAAGATATATATATACATATTACAATAATTTTTATTATACACTTTTTTTCATTGTGACATTTTTATGACAGTTAAACATTTCCCCTCCATATAGTATTATATTTTCATTTCATGTTGCTCAAAATGACTTTTTCAGACTAATTAATCAAAATATCTGAGATTTGTACAGGAGTTTTGTTTCATTAGTAGATCTGTTTTTTACTTGTTAAAGCATAAAGCATATGAACTATATAATATTTTTTCCAATTTTTAATTTCATTCATTTGTTTTCATTTATTAATTATTTTTAATATTTTGTTATTTAATTATTTGTATTCATTTTATTTATTCTTACATGTAATTTATTTTTATTTATCACTTAATATTTATTATAATTATTTTTATAAATATTACAAATAAAACACTTAAAAATATATCAAATAAAATTAAATAAAACAATTTACAGTTCAAAATTTAACAATAATCACCTATAGAATAAATAAAATATAGATGAATAGAATAATTGAATAACTACACAGTTACCAACACTAATACATCCATATTTATTCTGTGAAAATACAAAATAAAATCATGTACACTTTATTTACAGCCTTTTGTACATTATAATATATTGCATTTATATCTGCATTGCCATGTATATCATGTTAAATACTCCAGCAGCACACAAGATGTTCATCTTTCTCTCGTTTCTCTCTTCATTCAACATATTAAAGCACATGATTCGCACTTAATGCTTAAGACATTTTCATTTAAATACGTCTGCGTGTGTGAATCACTGAAATTATACATATACTAATCAAACACCTTGAACAAATTCATGCCACTTTTCAGTCATCCAGTCTTTAAATATTTAACTTTGTTGCATGATTTTTGCTGTTGTTGATTTTAGGGCCACTTTTTTCGCTGGAGCGGGTCTTTTGCGGGTCCTCCCTCGAGTCCGGCTCTGCTGATCTCAGATCAGCTCTGTTAAGGCTCATGTGACGCATATAGAAATCAAGCACACATTTAACCTGATCAGAGTTTAATATGCAACACTGGAATGACTGAAGAAGTGAACAGAAGCTCAAGGCAACAGACAGATGCATATAAAATGATTTACAGCACTTAGTTATTAACAGTTAAAAGCTCAGATTCAAAGCAAAGAGCTAAAGAAACACTGCAGATCAATTCTATCAGCACAAGCTGTGGAATGCGTTTCATTGTTCGCAGAAAGACGTTGACGATTAAACAGGCCATGAACTTTAACCTCCATCCTCGTATCACTAACATGAAGCTGATTAAACCTCACGATGCATTATGGAGGTAAAACCCAATAAAATGCACGGTTATCAAAACAGATCTCATGTGTAACAGCATATTTATTGCTACAGTGCATAATCATTGGTACGAGAACACGGCGAAGCTGCCATTTGATCCAGCTGTAATCATAGTTTATTTTCTAGGTTTAATTTGTCCAGCATCTGGATTGGATTCGGATTCTGTGGCCAATCCCGAGCCGGACCGAGGGAGGACCTGCGCCCGCTCTGCGCGACCTGTGGCCTTCACCCAGATCAAACACTGATGCTCTTTGGCTGATTTCCCACCGATAATGACAACTTTATGCTTTTGCGTGAGAATAGAGTGATGTAAATCCAATCATGTGCCTGCTAACGTCTAGGAAATCTTCTTTATACACATTTAGCTCAGTTAGAGGAGATTTCTGTCTTCTACAGTGCAGTATATTCTACACTCATCTCTTCTATATTTATAACGCTCTATTTAGCGATTCTGATACTTATTTCCAAAACCAGTGGTTCTCAACTGGTCACGATCCATAAATGTATTGTACATATGTTTTTTAAGTCATGGACGGTGAGGAAAACAATGCTTGATGCAGGTAATGAAATGCACACAATCCAGTATAGACAGATTGTATGTGATGCTCTCAACGATGAATAAAAATATACAGAAAAAAAATATGATATATAATATAATATATATAAAATCAATGGGGTATTTTTTATTTTTTCCCCTATTTACCCATCATAATGCATTAAAATCTGTATGATTTTTACATCTGTATGCGATTTCAAGAATCATTGCTTTATAAAACAGTCAAAACTTCATATTTTTCAACTAAAACCATACTGTATCTGATCAACAATTTCTCATTAATGAGCAAATGTGAAATCATTTCAAAGTTTTGAACATTACCATGTTATTACCATGCATTTACCCCTTTTTGATTAATTAAAAAATGAAAAAAAAAACTTTGAAATGTAAAATTACTCATGAACCCAAAAAAAAAAAAAAAAAAAAAAAGCTAAATATATTATTTTCGATATTGATTAGAAGTCATCTGAATATATCATTGTATAAAATTTATAAGAACATATAATCTGAGAATTTCCAGTATTAACCCCACTGGAATAAATGTAATTTAAATTCCTTTGACTTTATAGTTCGTGATTGCTCAAAAACTTTATGAAAAAAACAACATAAATATTACTAATAAAAAAAACATAAAAACCAAACAGAAAACCTTTCAAATCAAAAAAAATTAAATTTCAATAAAAAAAAAGTTAAACATCATAAAAAAAAGTGTAAACAATTTTTATGCAACAATCACTAATCAAAAAAAATAAACTAACTAAAATCAAATAAAATTCATTATGTAACATAAAATAAATTCAACTCAACTGACAACCAAAGTTGAAGTGGAAATGTTTTCGTGTACCACACTGAGTTTTGTGCAAATTATTGGCTGCTAGAATCATGAAACCATCAGAATTCTGTCTTTGTGATAAAAAGTGTTGGTCTTGCTGGTTCACCATTTGATCTCCAGCAGCAAAACCAGTTAAGAACCACTGAACTCCATCTCCGACGTCGTTTATGATTGGTTTCCAGTGAGGATTCAGTCTGTGTGTGGATGATGTCGTCTCAAGGCTCCTCCTCCACTTCTCTGATTGGCTGGATGATGTTGCTGGTGGATTTGTACTGATTGATCTGATTGGCTGCGTGTGTGTTGGTGTGTTTGCTTTGCGTGTTTCTTGGGAAGCAGTTCTCGGGTTCATCTGTGTACCAGTTTTTATCTGCAGAATGATTGACATCATTTACTGTACGCCTGAAGCTTGATCTACACAAGTGAGTGAAAGCAGACGTTAGATATGCAAGCTCTGTCTCATGCACTGAGTGTTGAAAAGTTTTAGTCCATATGTACGTGTTGCATTCAGAGCAGGGTTATTATAATTAACTAAAATTAAAACCATAAAAATGTTTATATGTTTACATTAACAATTTTTTTTTTATTTCAGCACTGTAAAACGTTGTATGATCAAATAAGTAATTTTAACACGTCTTTCCATTAACTTTAAAATTAATTCCATTAAAATTATTAAAATAATTTAACCCATTTTAAAAAAAATTGTAAGGTACGATTTTAAGACCAAATATTCATTTAGTTTGTTGAAGTACTAAAATAAATAATAGAAAAATAAATAAAAACACATAATAAAATAAATAATATAATAATAATAATAATAATAAACTATATAGACAAAAAACAACTAATAAAATTGACAACAATTATTATAACTTTAATGAAAACAGAATAAATCAAAATAAAATCTAGTTTTATTTTCTAAATGTAAAGGTTTTTAAATTCAAAATATGATCAAAAACTATAATACTATAAATAAATGTGTACAAATAAATGTATATAAATTTATAACCAAAAAACTTCCTCAGTGATTTATTCAGTAAATTCACCAGAAAATGTACAGCAATATTTTGTAATTATTTTGGTGTAATTGTTTGTATGTGTGACTAAGTGTTTATTATTATTATTATTATTATTATTATTATTATTATTATTATTATTATTATTATTATTATTGTTGTTATTATTATTATTATTATTATTATTATTATTATTATTATTATTATTATTTAAATGCAAAATATGTAATTTAACATTGAATATACCAGTACATACAAGTTAATTAGAGTTTAAAAAAAGTCATAAGTGAAGTCATCAAGATGGTATATTTTGGTACAATTCAACAAACTTAATATCTTGTTAAAATAAAATAAAAAAATACTAAAATACAAAAACAAGACAAAACAAACAAACAAACAAGAGCAGTTTCTCCAGCGAAATAACAAAAAAACAAAAAGACATATTTTAGTAGATTTTTTTGTGTGTAACTGTTTTCTTATTATTATTTAAATGCAAAATGTTTTTTTTTTTTTTTTTTTTTTTTTTTTTTTTGGTGAAGGCAAGATCATTTGCATTGTAAAGACATTTTTGAAATGATTTAGTTGTAATCATGCTCATAAATTTGGAAACCAAAACCATGCATACTACATAGTATGTACTACAGACACGCGAGCTAAATCTCTACAGACGGCTGCAATGGTAAAAGCATTCTCAGTGTTATGGGAGATCATAGATATCAAGAGATCAAGACAGCTACTGAACTAATGCAGAGCCCTGAATCCAGAGACGCATGCACTGATGCACTGCAGAGATGACCTTCAGCAAAACAGCCAGAACGGCCAAAAGCTGCTTTGCTTTCAGTCAGAAAGCAAAGAATTAATGCTGGCATGACGGGTTCAATGCACTTTTCAGCTCATAACCATCTGAATTATGAGAGATGGTTGCAGTAATGACATGCATTTAGTTCCATACCTGAAACCCCTCTATTCGTCCTGGGCACACTTTAAAGAGAGAGCAAACGGAGTAAAGTTCAAACATCCAGATTTTCTGAGGGAACTCAATCTTGTTTTCACACACAGACATATATACTTATTTATATGTGCATAAGATTAAAATTTAGCAATTTACAAAAAAAAAAAAAAAAAAAAATCATGAATTACAATTAAAACAATAAAACAAAATTAAAAAATTATAAAATGAAATGAATTTGTACTTAGGTTTAAAAAAATGTTATAATTTTTTAAAATCATTAAATAATTTAATAATTATAATAATTACATTAAATTACTAAAATAATGAAATACAAACTAAAATTAAATTATTAAATAAAAAATGCAATTACATTTGCAAATGTATTTGTACTTAGGTTTAAAAAAATATCAATTTATAAAAAATATTAAACAATTTTAAATAATTCTAATAATTTTAATTCAATTTTTAAAATAATAAAATACAAACTAAAATGTAAAAATTATCAAATAAAAAAATATCCAAGTATTTACAAATGTAGATGTATTTTAGGTTTAAAAATGTGTTATTTATATATACAAAAAAATCATTAAATAATAAAATTATAATTATAATTACATTGCATAAAATAATTAAAATAATTTTAAAATTATGAAAAATTATATAAAAAAAAAAATTATATATATGCATGTATTAAATGCATTTGTATTTAAGTTTTGAAAATAATTTACCAATTTATAAAAAACAAAACAACATGATAATAATAATTATAAATAATAATACAATCAAAATAAAAACATTTAAATAATAAAAAAAGATTATCAGTGAAAATGAAGTGGACAGCAGATGCTCTACGTGTTTTAAAAGCAAAGACTTCACATCATCAATACAGAAAAAAAATACTTTTATTATGTTTAAGATATCGCATACACTAGTTCATTAGAATCATATAAGAAAAATCTCTTACACTTGATATTTAGAGAATCAAAACTTTGGTGTAAGCGTCTTACTATAGCAATGAACGTGAATTAAACATAGAAAGCAAACAAACGTCCTGCTTGCTTCTTTATAAAGCTCATCAAACAGCTCAATTTCAATTATTAAGTGAGATGTACCAACCAAACAGGACATCGAGTTCAGTCCAAAAGAGTTTAACAGCCTTAGAAATATGGAAAATATTTTTAATGGAAGAAAAAACATTTGTCAAATGACTCTTTTGAAGCACAGAAACGTCTGAGCGACGGCTGCAAAAATCCCATTAAACCAGCATGAGGACTGAGGACTAATGTTTCAGCGGGATGTTTCTGATGTGTTTCCATTAGCTTCATTTCAGTTTGAGTTTCTACATCACTATGAACCTGTCAGGAAGGAATCACCGCTGACGTTTAGCCTTTGTTTCACAGACGTCCAGTAGCACGTCAGTAAACGTGTGTCTTCATGCGTATGCTATGCGTTTCTGTCAAGGCTGATGTGATTAAGCTCTCTGTCGTCTCAAGAAGGCAGTGAATGAAAAATAAAAACATTTGAAAAATACTAACATTCTTCATGAGCACATTTATAATGATGTGTAAGTACAGTGGGTCCAAATGTCTGAGAAAACTTTTTTTTTTTTTTGCAAAGGTTTAAATAAAATGTTGTGACATAAAATGAAGTAATATTTTAGATATTTCTATAGTTCACTAATCAACTCAAGTTTCGTGACATTGATCGGATACTGATTTTGTTTAATTAAAATACATAGATTTTATCCATCATGTTCTTTATATTTGGTGCATTTGTTATAAATTTTGTATATTTTGAGTATTTGTTGCTCATTTATTTATGTATCCACAATTGATTGAATTATACAGATTTTTATCTATTTCAAGAATCCATCCATCATTTGAGTTGTGAATCTAAATTGTTAAAAACTTAATTCCAAAGAGTAAAAAATAAACTCAAGTTGTGAATATAAATTGTAAAAAAAAAAAAACACAAATTCCAAAAAAAAATACATTCAAGTTTCTTTAAATTTTAACTGCAATTTATATCAGAAAATGTAATTTCTTAAATGTATTTCTTTTATGAATTGTTCATTTATTTTATGTATCTGTAATTGATTAAATTTAAAACATACTATACTCTTACCCATAAATAAAATCCACACTTTTTTAATATTATAATATTTGAAAATCTAAAAAATAAATCACAAATTGCAAAAATAAATTAAAGATTATTTAAATTTTCACTGCAATTCATGTGATCGGAAAATGTAATATTAATTATTAATATTATAAATTTAATATTTTATTGACTTGTAATATTTTCATATTTTATTAACTAAAAATGCAAAACGTCATATCAGATATGTCCAGTACTTTATCCATTGTCCATGGCCTTTATATTTGGTGCATTTGTTTTTATATTTTGTATATTTTCTAGTGTGTGTTGTTCATTTATTTAATGTTTTGTAATTGACTGAATTATACAGATTTAAATCAGTCAATTCCTAAAATCCATGTTTGTTTTACATCATTTGAGCTGTAAATATATATGGTGAAAAAAATAAAATAATAAATTCAAAAATTGCAAAAAAAAATAAAATAAAAACAATTTTCTCTGCAATTTATATGATGAGAAAGTTAATATTTATTAATTTAATAATATTTTTATTGACTTTTTATGAACTAAAAATGCAAAACAATTAAAATACATGCACTTTATCCATCATGTCCTTTATATTTGGTGCATTTGTTTTGTATTTTGTATATTTTTAGTATGTAGTGTTCATTTGATGTATCTGGAATTGATTGAATTGTACAGATTTTTCTTTATTCCTAAAATCCACAAAACGTTTGTTTTACATAATTTGAGTTGTGAATCTAAACTGTTGCAAAAAAAAAAAAAAAAAAAAATTATTTCTACTGCAATTAAAAAATAAATAAATCCAAAATTTAAAAGAAAACAAAATGCATAAATGTTTTTATTAACATTATTATTGTAATGATTACATTTGAATATTTAAATTTAAATGTATTAACTTATTTTTTTTATTAACTAAAAATGCAAGCCGTCAGACGTTTGGAGCCACTGTAGGTGAGTAACATGAGACAGCAGCCGTGTTATATCAGGAATATCAGGATGTAGAAGCAGAGAGGCATGATGTGATGAAGCACACGAGCGTTCGTCAGGTCGCTGTTGTCAAACTGTAGGATTAAAGTGCAGTTAAAGTGCAAAATGGTAAAACTGATTCATTAACCCAACACAGTGTTACCCGTGCAAGACGTACTGATGCTCAACAAAACCATGGTTTGTGGTGTAAACGCTGGCCGGTGCTTTATACAGATGCAACTTCTAGTATGTTAAAGATGATGTACGAAGTAAACATTTGATACGTGTAAAAAAATAAAGTCCGGGGTTCGCGTTTGTGATACCGAAGCGTAAGGATGTGTCCATGACGTCAGGCATCACACACACACGCGCGCACGCAGGCACAGCTCAACGCCACTGACGCTTACAGAGGAACGTACTTCTGTTTGTCGCGCAGGTCGCGGCTCCGGCTGCGTCCCGGACGGGCGGATGAGGGGATGGAGAGGCGGGAAGACGTCTTGCTGGGGCAGAAGGTGGAGTGGGAGGACAGGTTGGTGCGCGTCTGGCCCGCGTTGTGGTCGAATTGCATCAGGCAGAAGATCAGATCTGTAGGCACCAGCTCGAAGACGTACGGAGGATTCGTGATCACATATCTGTCATGAGAGAAACAAACGTCCACAGCACTGTGAGAAAATATTTGTCAATATTTTAAATTAACATGAAAATGAAACAACACAGTTACAAACAATCTACTGTAAAGCGCAATTAGTGTGGGTATATATACAGTATATGTGACCCTGGACCACAAAACCAGTCATAAGGGTACATTTCTTGAAACTGAGATTTATGCATCATCTGAAAGCTGAATAGATAATCTTTCCATTGATGTATGGTTTGTTAGGAGGACAATATTTGTCTGAGATACAACTATTTGAAAATCTGGAATCTGAGGGTGCAATAAAATCTAAATATTGAGAAAATCATCTTTAAGTGTTGACCAAATGAAGTACTTAGCAATGCATATTACTAATCAAAAATTAAGTTTTAATATATTTACAGTAGGAAATTTACAAAATATCTTCATGGAACATGATCTTTACTTAATATCCTAATGATTTTTGGCATAAAAGAAAAAATCTATAATTTTGACCCATACAATGTATTTTTGTCTATTGCTACAAATATACCCCAGAGACTTAAGACTGGTTCTGTGCTCCAGGGTCACATATATATATTATATACAGTATACACAAGTATATAAAGAAATTTATACAGCATTCAAGTATTAAAAATTTTAAATATTCAAGTTGGTTTAAATTTTCACTGCAATTTATATGATCAGAAAACGTAATATTATTTATTAATACTATTAATTTAATATTTAATATTTTTATTGATGTAATATTTGAATGTAATATCTTAACTAAAAATGCAAAACATCCACTATGTACACTTTATCCATCGTGACCTTTATATTTTATTAATTTTTTATATTTTGAGCATGCATTGTTCATTTGTTTTATATATCTGCAACTGACTTAATTATATAGGTTTTTCTCTATTCTAAAAAATGCATTAAATGTTTGTTTTACATCATTTTAAAAATTATATTTCAAATAAATGCTGTTCTTTTGAACTTTCTATTCATCTGTGAATCCTGAAAAATAAAATGTATCACAGTTTCCACAAAAATATTGTGCAGCACAACTGTGTTCAACATTGATAATAATCAGAAATGTTTCTTAAGCAGTAAATCATCATATTAGAATGATTTCTGAAGATCATGTGACACTGAAGACTGGAGTAATGATGCTGAAAATTCAGCTGCGCATCAGAAATAAATTATACTTTACAATATATTCACATAGAAAACAGCTTTTTTAAATTGCAATAATATTTAACAATTTTACTGTATTTTTTATCAAATACATGCAATTTTGGTGAGCAGAAGAGACTTTCAAAAACATTTTTTTTTTAAATCGCACCAACCCCAAACTTAGTCCCAAAGGAGCTAAAACTAACCTGGTAAAGGCTAGTTTTAGCTCCTTTAGCTTTATTTAAAATAGACATTTTCTAAAGCTGGGTCACTCACCGTTTAGTGCACTGGCTGGGTGCTCCCAGATGTGCGTCTCTTAACCGGTAGATTCCAAAACACAACATGTTGTACGTCTTCAGCGCTTTACAGAATAAATCACCATAACAGCCCCCATCCTGAAAACACAAACAAGCCTAAACATTATTATTATTATTATTATTATTACATTTTAAATGAAATATATGTTTTACTCTTAAACTGAGAAAATCAAAGCCATATATCTAAACAAGTTGTGTTCCAAATTTGAGGTTGATATCGCAAAAAATTAGCTTTCAGGAAGATTTTATTTGGGTGCAGTACCAAACATTTCCACTAGATGAAATTCAGTCCCATTAATTTCCAATGTGGTCATTTATGACTACGAACACTACAGCTGTGACTCTTTTTTTTCAGGACCATTTAACCTTTTCACATCATGCTGGTTATTTATGAGTTTTTTACCATTCCAACGATTTTTTTTTTTTGTGTTTTTTTTGATTTCATGTAGCAAGAACCAAAACTTAAACAAGTTTTGTACCATTCCAACGATGTCAAAAAAAAAAAAAAAAAAAGTGTAAAACTTTTCATTAAAAAAAGGCTGAAATGCACCAGATGGTTAATGGTGAGTTAAAGTTCTTGCCACTTGCTTTGAGAACACACACACACACACACACACACACACACACACACACACACACACACACACACACACACAAAAGAATGGAAAGCAAATTACATTTAGTGGAAACATCTGGCACTGCGCCCAAACAAAATCTTACTGAAAGCTCTTTTTTTTTTTTGCGATATCAACCTCTAATTTGGAACACAACTTGTTTGGTTATATGGCTTTAAAAATATATATTTCATTTAAAATTTTACATTTTCATAATAAACAAAAACTTCTATAACTTTTTTATAATCTGCCAAGTGTCTGCTTCACTTAAATCTGTGCCCCAAAGCATTCAAGATTTTCAAATTTAAATTGGAGTTTGGTTACTAGTTAATTTATTAATTTTTTTATTAGGTCGGAAATTTCATTTTCAGGTCTATGCTCAAAAAGTGGTTAATAAGTATAATAATGGATCTTAACTATTCCATAAATATAAATTTAGTAGCATAAATTCCTGTAAAATTCAAAATATTTAATAAAACACACTATCAAACTAAAAAAAATAGACAGTAGTTTTACTGAAATGTACAAAATGGTAGCACCAGAGGGTTAAACTTGAATAAAATGAAGAAGTCGCAGATGTCGGCCTCACCCCCAGATCAGCGAAAGGTCCGTCGTAAAGCGCTAGCTGTGCGACGCGGCAGCGGTCTCTGTTGGCCAGTGTTTGCGGTGTGCTGTATCCTCCGCGCAGCGCATTCTCCTCCGCCAGCAGACCCTCCAGCTCCGGCGTGGCTCCGCCGGTCACCAGCGTCCGGATCAGAGTCAGAATATTGTCATTGAAGTACGTTTAGAGAGAGAGACAGAGAGGAGTGTTACAGACGAGGGACGGTGACAGCTGAGGCCTGACGCCGCTGTGTTTGCGTTCACTTACGGCACTCATTAATGAATCCAGCACACTGACGGCGAACGCTGTCCCACAGGCGAACGGCTGCGTGAGGTACAGCTCCGTGTCGGGGTCATCGTCATCATCCTGGTCCAGAAACTGGACGTTTGAGTCGTTCACTGCAGACACACACACACACACGGTTTGTTAGGAATGTGTTTCACTAAATGAGAAGTTTTAGTAAAGAATATTCACAGAAAATAACAGGACAGTACAGGGTCAAAAATGAACACTTTTAGCAGCAAACGAGGGGCTTTGGCAATACTTGAAATAAATTAACATATAAAAAATAATAAACATATTTCATTTTAACTAGTTTCCAAAGCAACATTTTTCAGTTTCATTCAGCTTAACTTGATGTACAAAAATAGCTAAAACTAAAACTGAAATAAAAATTAATAAAAACTATATAGACATATTAAAAAAATGAAAAAAAAAGAAAAAAAAACAGAAAATAGAAAAAATTACAGCCAATTCAAAACATTAATTAAAAACTAAAATAATATCACAAAATAACACTGTTAATGAGTTACATTTATAGAATGTGTTGCACTGCCTTTAAGTAGCTTAAATAAATCAAAAATGTATGGCAACGTCAAAACAGGCTTTGGAAAATAAAAAAATAAAATTAAGTTGCTGGTAAATTTACTAAGAAATTTATTTGCAGTCAAATGTTAAGATGCAACACAAGTGAATATTGTAATACTGTAAATTGAAGTACTATAATTACTAAAATTAAAAAAAGTAATTAAAACTAAAGATCCATATATATATATATATATATATATATTAGTGATGTCGATTGATTAAACAAACTTTACTAATTAATTGCACTTTTTTTCTGAAATTAATCGCGATTAATCCAGAAATTTTATTGCAATAATTTCAAAATATCTTCAAATCAATAATTTCACATTCAACCTTCAAATTAATGTAGAAACAACAAAGACCGTATATTTTTTAATATTTGTTTAGTTGCATCTTTTTTATGTCTGAAGGTGAGTATCACTGATACTAATACTACTGATGTCTCTAGGAAATAGTTTTTCCCCCCTAATATTTAACCATTAGCCATTCAGCATTACAGTAGTTATAAATTTAACATTTATTAGACTTTAAAAATAACTTCTAGTGAGTTTAAAACAATCTTCACATTAACTAATAAATGTCATATTTAGCTACCTGTGCCCTTCAGTAAGTAGGAAATACACAGAAATTGAATAACGTAATCAAACACTAAATTCTAAATTAAATATAGCTCAATCCTTAAAGCTCTTTTTTCTTTTGTTCTTTGATGAACAGACATCACAGAAGCTGGTCATCAGGTTATTTTGGCTGCCGCTGCTGAACATGACGCGGATCTGATACGCATCAGAGTTTCTCATAACTCTTTACCTTTTCTGACCCACCTCAGCTCTTAAACTCTCTATAATGATGATGTTTGATGTGGTCATAAAGAAGTTCTGTTTCTAAATAAATGCAATTCTTGTCAAGAAAACAGAGACAGAAGCAGCAGTTGTGAGTGGGGTAACCAATCCTAGCTCCGCCCCTGTGTTATTTGCTTTAAATATTTTCAATTCCCGTTAAACTGAAAAAAAAAGAGAATTGCATGTGTTAATGCGCTAATTTTGACAGCACTAATGTATATATATATATATATATATATATATGTGTGTGTGTGTGTGTGTGTGACCCTGGAGCACAAAACCAGTCTTAAGTCTCTGGGGTATATTTGTAGCAATAGCCAAAAATACATTGTATGGGTCAAAATTATAGATTTCTCTTTTATGCCAAAAATCATTAGGATATTAAGTAAAGATCATGTTCCATGAAGATATTATGAAAATTTCCTACCATAAATATATCAAAACTTAATTTTTGATCAGTAATATGCATTGCTAAGAACTTCATTTGGACAACTTTAAAGATGATTTTCTCAATATTTTGATTTTTTTTTTTTGCACCCTCAGATTCCAGATTTTCAAATAGTTGTATCTCAGACAAATATTGCCCTCCTAACAAACCTTACATCAGGGAGAGATTATTTATTCAGCTTTCAGATGATGCATGATTCAGAAAATTGACATTTAAGACTGGTTTTGTGGTCCAGGGTCACATATATATATTTGAAGTAATAAAACTGGCCAAAACAAACAACACATTTACTAAAAATTTACATTGAAATCTAAAAATAAAAACTAATCCAAAACATTAATAAATAAAAACAATTCAAAGTGCAGTTTCATGTTCAGTAAGAATCATTCATGGCCAGAAAACATTGTCAAAACAAACAAAAAAATTTGCTCAAATTAAAATAGAAAATAAAAAAATTAAAACTAATTCAAAACATTAATAAATAAAAACAATGCAAAGTGCAGTTTCATGGTCAGTAAAAATCATTTATGGCCAGAAAATGTTGGCGATTGTTTGGCAGAAGTGGCAGGAAGTTCATTTGGGACCCTGAGTCTTTGTGTGTCCTGTCCGAGACACTCAGAAACACGTAACGGAGTGACAGGTCGTTTCTGAACAGATGACAGATTTGTGCAGTGTGTCTCGCCACACAGAAGCAGACGGGATTCACAGCATGCTGCAGAAACGCTCATGCCAACAGTGAAAAACACCAGAGAGGAACAGAAGAACAGCTGAAACATCCACAGAGACACAGGAACACAGTCCAGAGGATGAGACACGAGTCGCCGTCAGTCCTTCTTACCCAGCTCCGTTATCATTGGGATGTTGGTCCCGCTGCTCTTGTCCTGGCTCAGAGAAACCAGGGGCAGCAACTTGTCTGTTTTAGCTAGCAGCATAAAACAACCAGTTACCATAGCAACTAGTTACCAGAACCACCAGTCACCGCAGCAAACGATTAGTTGTTTTGCACTTTGCAACTAAACCCAAAAACTAGCTTCAAAATGATTTTCAGTTAGTTACTAAACAAGCGGTTTACTCTCAAATGTTTTGAGGTTCCCCTTTTTAACATTAGTTAAAGGGATACTCCACCCCAAAAACAAAAAAATGAAACTAATCACAACAACCACTTACCCCCAAACCCTTAAAAACCCTTAAAATCTTCCATAACACATTGACTTCACTGCCAAGTAAATAACAGTGTCAGATGGAGTATTCTGACGACGACTTTTCATACCTTTCCTGGACCTTGACACTGTTATTTACTTCGCAGTCTATGGGACAGTCACAAGCCTCCCGGTTTTCATCCAAAATATCTTAAATTGTGTTCTGAAGACGAACAGAGCTTTTAAGGGTTTGGAACGACATTTTAACTAAATTAGTTAAACTAACAATAAAAATATTGTGAAGCATTTATCTTCATTAATTTCAGCATTTACTAATAATAAATCAAAAGTAAATCATAAAACTACATAAACTTGAAATCAAATTAAACAAAATTTAAAAAAAAAATGAACAAAGTTATTTTCATCTAGTTAAAAGTATAAAGTGATGTGACATACAGCCAAGTATGGTGACCCATACTCAGAATTCGTGCTCTGCATTTAACCCATCCAAAGTGCACACACACAGCAGTGAACACACACACACACACCGTGAAAACACACCCGGAGCAGTGGGTATCATTTATGCTGCGGTGCCCGGGGAGCAGTTGGGGGTTCGGTGCCTTGCTCAAGGACACCTCAGTCATGAGACTCGAACCCACAACCTTAGGGTTAGAAGTCAAACTCTCTAACCATTAGACCACGACTTCCCTATCAAAATTTTCCCCACGATTTCTCATTTTCATTAAGTTTATTATTATTTATATTTAAATATATAATATTTATATTTAATATTCAAATTAAGTTAAAATATTTAAATAGTTTATTAAAACCTAATAAATCTATTCAAACTAATAAAACTAATAAAAGTCTTTAAAATAAAAAAATAAAAACTAATTCAAAATGTTGATTAAAAACTATAATAGTAGCTCAATGATATATAAAAAAAACACTAACATTAATAAAGATAAATAAATACTGTAAAAAAATATTGAATTAACTAACGTTAACTAATGGGACCTTATTGTAAACTTATTTTTTATGTTTTTGAAAGAATTGTCTTCTGCTCATCAATGCTGCATTTATTTGATTAAAAATACAGTAAAAACAGTAATAATGTGAAATATTATTACAGTTTAAAACAGCTGTTTTCTATGTGAATATCTGTTAAACTGCTGTATTTTCAGCATCATTACTGCAGTCTTCAGTGTCACATGATCTTCAGAAATCATTCTAATATGATGATTTGCTGCTCAAGAAACATTTCTGATTATTATCAATGTTGAACACAGTTGTGCTGCACAATATTTTTGTGGAAACTGCGATACATTTTATTTTTCAGGATTCACAGATGAATAGAAAGTTCAAGAGAACAGCATTGATTTGGATTGGAAATCTTCTGTAACATTATAAATGTCTTTAGTGTCACTTTAGATCAGTTTAATGTGCCCTTGCTGAATAAAAGTATTAATTTGTGCTTAAATGTGAGTGTAATATGAAATTCACCGAGCTCTGTGATGATGGGAATGTTTGCTCCGGTGGTTGTGGACACCTGCCGCACCAATCCGTGCACGGGACTGTTCTCTGGAGACGAGCGATCCATTCCAGGAGGAGTGAAACCTGGAGCAGAACACAAAAATACATGAATACAGGGTCATTCCATGTTAAATCAACCACATCTCAGAAACTTCCCCAGCTCCAAAAGACAAACATAAATAGTGATGAAAGCCAAAATATTAAATGTCATGAATGAATATTACTAAGTAAACCACTTTAGAGGGGGGTCAAAATGACATTTTCATCTGAGATTTGGAGCCAAATCATAAAATCTATTAGTAAAATCTGTTGACGCTAACAATATTTGTTGCATTATATGCCAATGGTGGCCATTCAAAAATGGGGGAGGGGGGAAGCACGTTTCAAGCTTTTTTCTTAAGTTTGAAGGCCTGTAGCTCAAGAAGTATTAAAGATATCTTAATGCCCTTTTAGATTTTGGACCTTAACAAACTTTTCTTTTGGTATCTTAATTTTTACAGGCTCCATATGGTTCAGTTCCATAGATATTAGAATCTAAATATGGCTCCAAAAGTAAATTGTACACATTTTCAGTGGTCAAAAAACAAATGTTGATCACTTTGCATAAATATGATACTTATTGAATTTAAAGTGGAATGTCTGAAGTACAAATAATTTTAATAAATGTATCTTCTTTCCATCTATCAAAAAAATTGCATAGAACATCCATGTCTGAGTGCTAATTAAAACAAATTACTCAAGGAGCCACATTGAAATCCCTATATCTCTGAGAATGAATGATATAGAGCCTTAAAAATCCAAAAAAAAAAAAAAAAAAAAAACTAAAAACTAAAATGACAAAAAGATAATAATAAAGACCTTAAGACTTCTTGAGTTACAGGCTTGCAAACTTCAGGAAAAAAACAAAAGAAGTGCCTTTTCCTCACGTTTGAATGGTCACCATTGGAATATAATGCAGCACAGATTACTAAAGTCAACAGATTTTACTAACAGAGCAACCAATCTGCACCTGCGGTCCTGTCTTTACCTTGAGAGTTGGCCTGCAGGAGTCCAATACTGTCATCAAACTGCATGGACTTGATGTTGAGAGACGCCAGAATACACTCCTTATCCTGCAGAGAAGCATCGTCGATGTTGTTCTGATTGGCTGAAAGGATGACGCACATGTCACACAGGTTGACGTTGACGGCTCTCAGATCGGCCCGACTCAGTGGAGTTCCCTAAACAGGAGACACATGTCAGAAATGCATCATGGGTTGAACAGACAGACAGACAGACGTCCACTCACGGGTAAGATGGAGACTTTGGGGAAGTTGTGTAGCGTCTCCCACTCTCTCTTCAGATACTCCAGAGAGCCCACGAACACGATGGGCTTCAGCTCGTGATAGTGGAAGTTACTGGCTCTCAGAGGCATCACCAGGTTACGCAGACCGATCAGAGCCGACTTCACGTCACCGAATATACAAACCACCACGTGACCGCTCAAAACCGTCATGGCCGCTTCGCTGCGAGTCTGAGAGAGACATACAGACCAACAGATCACTGACTGACCTCTACAGACCATAAAACTAATCACAAACACTAGTCTGACATGCTGTAGTTATTGTTAACTACAACTATCTACTCTATATAAAAAAAAATACAATTAAAAAAAAAACATTAATTGAAATAAAAACAATGTTAACTGAAATAAAAATTTAAAAATATAGTAAATGACCAGTTCCATGCATATAAATATATACACATATATATATATATATATATATATATATATATATATTTTTTTTTTTTACATAATTTATAGAAATTGACCAGTTCCATGCATATATATATATATATAGAAAAAAAGATTTTAATTTAAAGTTGAAGTACTAAAATTACTAAAACTAAAAATAAACTAACAAAAACTGGAAAAAAAAATATATATATATAATAAAAACTAAGCCTTTTTTATTTAAAAAAGTAATAAAACTGACAAAAACACTACTTTCAGTTATACTTTGGTTATACGAGGCAATTAAAAACTAAACTAAAAATAAAACAAAAAGAATAAAAATATAAAAAAATAAAAAAAAAACAAAAAGAATAAAAAAATAAACTGATAAAAACAAATTTGCTGAAACTATTTTCGGTTATACTTAAAGTAAATACTTCAGTAATCAAATGAGTATTTCTCATTTTAGTTTAGTTTAAGCTGAAGTAGTAAAATGACTAAAACTACAACTAAAAACAAAGTAAAACTGAAATAAATAATAAAAATTAAATAAATATTTAAAAGTAATAAAACTGACAAAACAACAAAATAACTAAAACTATTTATGTTTTACTTTAAATATTTCAGTGATTTTATGTTTGGTTTAAGTACTACAATTACTAAAACTAAAACTGAAAACAACTACACTAAAACTGAAATAAGAATAAAAAAAACAGATTTAGGGGGAAAAAGTCATAAAGCTGACAAAAACATACAACAAAATTACTATTTCAGATAGTTGACAAGGCAACTTTTTTTAAGTTTAATTACTAAAATGACTAAAACTAACTAAATTAAAAATAATAAAAAATAAACAAGCATATTTGACAAAATTAAAACAGAAAATATAAAAATGTAAACTTATTCAAAATTATAACTACTGTAATGATATATGTAAAATATGATACTATAACACTGTGTGATTTCCCTCGGTTCTGTTGTGCATCCTGCAAAATGTCTCTTACCAGGGTGACCTTCTCTATGTCTTTTGATGGACACCAGTGAAACATTCCTGTCGAATCATATTTCTTTATGTTCTCGTCCATTGTTTCCATTTGATCGTGACCTGGGACCAACAACGGGTCGTGCCTGAAACAAACAAACCACAAAAACAAGGAAAACTTGAGCTGGCCAAATTCATGCTCCTCTTCCAACAACAACGAGATCAATGACATGCTTCAGACTTTATATATCAGACATTTGCAGGTAATGAATTGGATGCTTGGAAGCAGGGCTGCTGTTACAGGACGTGATTGAGAGCAGGAGCTCAGGGTCTCAGGGACGTCTGATTGGCCCATTAGAGGGGTGAAGGTTTCAGCATCCTGTCAGACAGCGTTTCCATCCGTCAGCCGCAGCTGCTGTTATGACTTTATTCTACATCATTAGGCCATTAGAGGCTGAGCTGAGCTCCAGACGCTCTCCTCACTTCCTCCAGCTCTCTGTCCATCAAATTTAATGCACGCCGTGACAGGAAAACCACATGGTCAGCACCACGCCAGACGCCTGCTGCCAGAGCAAACGCCAGATACACGCTACTGTACAGCATTACATCACAAACACACCTGGCCATTAATGGGTTAATCTCAAGAACTCTGTCAAGAACATGTCTCAAGAGCCATGTTTAACCCTAAAATAAAATTTTAAATGACATAAAAAACAAAAAAACAAAAAAATTATATATATATATATATATATATATATATATATATATATATATATATATATATATATATATATATATATATATATACATATATATATATATATATATATCTTATGCATTTCATATGCATAAGGAAAATTATTTTTAATTAATTATTTTATAACTACTTTATAGGATATTTTTTATTTTATTATTATTTTTTAAATTACATTATAATGAATTCTCTAATTCTCTAATTTATTATATATTAAATTATATTTTTTACGTAACATTTTTTACAATTTATAAGCATAAAAAATGTGCAGTATTATAGTTAAATAGCATAAAAATAAATAAAATAAAAATGACTTTATCAGGAAATACTTAAACGATCAGTTACCTTGGTAACAACAACTGGTTACCACAGTAACTATTTTTTATTGCATTTATATTTAATTTTTTCTTTTAAAAATGTTTCAAAATTAACTTTAAAATAATTGTACAATTTTAGATGCTACATTTTTACAGATTTATCAAGAATAATAATGTCAAGTAATGTCTAGTAACCGAACATAGTGAGAAGTCTAATTTAGTATATGATTTAATGGAATGATTTTGTTGCTGCAGTACAAACATATATCATATTATATATTGCATCATATATATATATATATATATATATATATATATATATATATATATATATGTATATACACACACACACACACACACACATATATATATATATATATATATATATATATATATATATATATATATATATTTAAATATCATTCAGATTTTATTTCTCATTTGCAATGCAATAATTCTAAAAAAAATAATAATAATCTTCTTTATATAATTCCCATTTTTCTGATTTGCAAGTGAAGTGTGAGCAGGACGTGTTTTGGTGTCACTGAGTGTGAGGCGCTCCGGATGAATGTGATCTGCTGTCTGTAGGTGAGTTTTATCAGACTGGACTCGATCAGCCCTTCACTGACAGCACATTCATGAAGACTCAATCTCTCACACTGAAACTACAGTTAGTGTTTCAGCAAACAGCCGCGCGCTCTCTATCTGATCCTCTCAGGGGCTTGATCTGTCAGCGCTGAACACATTCAAACCATCCTCGCCAGCACAAAATCAATATCTGGCCGATCGGCTCATAGCACTCAGGAAAGAGTGAGTGTGTCTCATTTGGGTCCTGTAGCAGCATGTGGATCAGACCTGACACAGACACACTCACACACACAAATACAGGCTGATCATTAACACATCAGTTGGGATTATCATGGAAAACAAAGATACTGTTAATTGCATAAATCTCCTAGAAATTTGTTTTAAACATAAAGCTACATTTATTAATACCCATATGAAGGTCAGCAATTTTTAGATTACTGAGATTTATTTTTATATATATTTTTGTAATTTCATATAATTTTATGGAATGGTTTTGTTGCTGCAATACCCCCCCCCCACCATATGTGTGTGTGTGTATAAAATAATTAAAATACCAATAAAATCTAATATATATATACACGTTATAGATATAAATACAAAACATTAGATGTAAATATATATTATATATAAAATACATATCTGAGTAATTTTTTTCTCTCTAAACCACACTTGTAATTAATTACTGCCCATATAATATGAAGTATTCCTGCCTGCTGTCCTGATTAAAGTATTCAGAAGATATTATTTTCATTCCATCATTGCGTATTAATGGCTTTTATTAATTCACTAGCAGCTCTTTCATCAGTCAAAATCAATAAATAGATCTGTAATTCTGGCGGACAGGATAAGAGGCAGGTAGCGGGAGTTAAAAGCGGGCGGCGCGTCGGACTGCAGTAAGAGAACGACAGCCTGAGGCGACACAGACAGACCGCGACCTCTGATTGGCTGGAGCCATGGGACGTGTCATCCGTTTAGTGAGCATGAGAGGACAGCGACGCTAAATGAGAAGGTTTTTTTTCATGCAATATGGAATTATTTCTCATTGAAGTGGTTTTTGCAGGAACAGAAACGGTTGTGCTCTTACCTGATGATTTTGGGTGAGCATGTGGGCGATGATCTCATCCCTCCGTTACGCTGTTTTTTCTTGGGCGACAGAGCTGACTGCTGCTCCTCCTCCACTACTGAAACACCAGTCACAGTTTGAGACGCAACAAAACTACAGTCACAAAACATTAAAACACTTCAAACATACAATCACACAGCTGTGAGACACATACAGAAGGGATGAGGCACAAGGAGAGAGAAAGAGTGGGAATTCTGGGTAAAGTTTGACTAACTGTTCTCATTCTGATCAATGCCATTAATACTTTTCTGGTAAACTTCACTAGAAGCCTTTGTGTATAATGCAGGTATTGTGATGCATTGTATCTTTTCATAAATAATTGTAACTAAAATTAAAATGCATTTTAATATCTGCAGATTGCATGATTGTCATGTGTTTTAATGCATTATATTTTTGAAAGGTGTAAAAATTAATAGGTAAGTATTATAACCATGGTAACAATTATTCATGAGATTATACAATGCATTTGCATTTAAAATATTTGTAATTTATTTTTATTAATGCATTATATATAAAGGCTTCAAGTAAAGTTTTACCATATTGGTTAGCTGCAAAGAAACTGTATTTTGCATTCCTTCATTAAAAATGGGCAGTTACACTTTTCTTAAAAACTTATACAGCTTTCCTTTAGTTTAGCTTTACTATCAACCGAAAACTACAAAATGAGTAGATTTGCAACAAAATATATATAATTTTATGATGCATTTTTCAACATTTTGAAAACGTATGCATTTTATTAAGGTACAATCATAATTCTGTTCCACATATTTTCATTTGGGTGGTTACACTATCTAGTATTAACTTATAAATTTTTTGTGTAAATTTTCCAGCTTGAAGCTGAAATCAAATATAAAAACTGATTCAGTATTTTTTTTTTTTTCATTAATTAATGCAATATTATGGAAGACCTGAACTGCAACAGTTCAAATTTAAATAAAGTTTAAATAAAATTTTTCCTTAAAAAAAATTATCTTAAAAATCCTTTTTTTTTTTTTTTTTTTTTACTATTCAAAACATTTTCTCTCATTTAAAACCTTTTTTGTCTCTTCAAAACTTTTTTCTCTCATTTTCTAAAAAAGTGTTTTAAAGAGAGAAAAAAAAATCTTAGCACTCTAGGAAGGATCTAAGACACTATTTTTTTCTGCTTTGAAATTTTGTTGTTTTTTTCACATTGCAGTTCAGGATGGATTGTTTAGTATTTCTGAACTCCATTAGTCCTCATGCATTTCCCACAATGGCAGGCTGAGTCTTACAGAGCGTGTGCGGGCCGATGGTGGAGGTGGAGCCGTGGCTGGAATGATATCTGTATTTAACAGGCAGACTACAGGCCCGATGCAGGCGGATGGCATCAGATGCTCCTGTGCCAGCGCTGCTGCTATGATAGAGCTCTCTAGAGCTGGCCAGACTGAGTCTGTGCAGGTATGAGGCAGCCGGTGACAGCAGACTGCCTTTACGGTTATTTACTAAAGGCACTGACACACGACCGCTTCGGACAGCAGGAGGCCCTCTCACTGCACACTGAACTCGCATTAGGGCGGGTTTGGGATTCTGGGGCAGGAATGTTGGATTGAGCTCATCATTTACTGTCAGACAAGAAACATTCATAATCAGGCGGTGGACAGAATCAGCCAAATATGTAATACAAAATGTGCTGTAATACAGTTTAATAAAGTGTTGCTAAATTGTTTTGAAACCTATTATTAAAATATTTTTAAAAACATTTTATATTTTTATTAAATATAATATTTTAAACATTTTATTATAATTATATTTTTATTTTATTAAAAAAAATTATAGTAGAAAAACATAATCCAGATTTAAATCCAGTCCATTTGTTTTTATATTGATTCGGTTTATTATATTTTAAAAAATAAGTTGTGAATAACTTAATTATATATTGATTTATTATTGATCCTCCACAGTCACCAAGACAGGTGCAATTTCTCAGGATCCTTATTTCAGTGATATCTGTCAGGTTGTAGTAATATTTTGTGCATAATACTCCTAAACTAAAATTGCTGACAGCACCATTAGCTGACATATTCTGCATCATTTAACATGAACAGAAAAAAAAAACAACTTCACAAATGCTTTGAAAACAACAAAAACAAATGAAAGCCAAAGCAGTAAAATCTAAACAGTTTCTAAAGTTAAAGCTTTACATAATCAGAACTGCAGTGCAGCAGCACCATCTAGTGTCGAATGAGAGCAAGCTTATGCAGTGCTTCATGATATTCAGATACAGTGACATACAGTACACAGACTGCAAAACGTATTTGGACACTTACAGTACAACCTGTGTGAGCTGACTTACATACAGCCATTATTATTAATTAGCAACAAGCAAAAAAAAGTTATTTTTCAATATTTTGGATGAGCAGGACAAGAAAGAGAAGAATGAAGGAAGTGACGAAGAAACAGCAGACAGTTAACAAATAAATGAGTAAAAATGGGGAAAAGACTTACTTGATTTGATGTATCCATTATAGTTACTTTTAGCTAAGAAAATGTAAAGACAAAATGAGGTTAAAGTAAGACACATGGAGCAATGAAATGATGAACCAGTGAGAAAGAAAATGGAAATAAATGCCTATAAATCCTTTTTAGCTAGAATTGACTATCTTCAACCACCCAGTGAGCACAAAAACTTAACTTAACTAGTCTCCTAGCCTGACCAGCTGACCCTAAAGTCCCCCTTAAATCATCAAACCAGACCAATCTAACCAGCTTGGCCAGGCTGGGACACCAGATAATTACCTTTGGCTGGTATAAGTTTTTACATATCAACACTCTCAACCTCCAATACAAATGACATATACTGTGTGTATTTACAACATATTATTATCCTACATAGTATAGCCGTTTTCCTATAAGTGTTAGTAATGCCAATCACCATATCCAACATCTAGATTATTAGCATAAAACACAGCACAAACTATGCTTAAAAGAAATGTTCAGATAAAGACCACTGTACATAGCCGAATATCAAATAAAACATCAAAATAAAGATTCAATGAATCACTAAACTATTAAACTGTATCATTACAATTCACACAAATAGCATGCAGGAGACCAAGTCTATCACACAGATACATTCATGGGCTTACAGCAGTCTTCACCACATTAGATGCCACCACTACATGGCACTGCACCAGCCAGATGGCACATACACAGGTAGCGGGCACAGAATACTACACGGGCACTCGGCACGGGTGCCACAGGGGAGGCGTTCACTTACACGAGCGTAAAGTGGTCGTGTTATCATACAGAGACACGGGAGAGAAGGGGAAGCCACGGTGCAGAACCTCCATGTTACTAGCCACACTGTCTGACATGCACGAGCAGCCCTGTTCTGCCCCACCGCAAGCTACACAACATGCCAGACGCATTCTCTTGTAGGCAGACTTCTTGGCTGGGGTCATGGGGTGGATGAGGGGAGAGGAGGAGGAGAAGCATGTTAATGGATGGGAGCATTATTTCACTAACAGAAGCTGGACATCTGGAAACTACAACGGGCCAAGTATAGAGCCCTGAGGAACACCTTCAGAAAAACATGTTTGTTATCAAGTTATATACGATTCTGTTATATAGTAAAATCTGTTGTATTTTTCAACAAAAAAATACCAGTTCAAATGGCTCCCATGCTCCTGCCATTATTTTTAAAAATCCTAGTAAAACATTAAAATACATATACAAGAAAAACAAAAAAAATCATAGATCACAATAACAAAATACAACAACGTGTCCTGCCATGGTATATAAAATACAAGAGTATTTCTACCCCATAAATTATGCAAAAAACATTTTACCACATAAATTACACAAACTTCTATTCTTAAAAAATAAAAAAAAACATATGGGGTGATATCTAAACTCAAAACAGAATAATTCTCAGAAAAGCCCAAGTGCTGTTAGGAGCCTGTTAGAACAGTGAAAAGTCAAGCTGTCTCCTGTTGATGATGTGGTGGAGGACAGTGGGTTGATGGAAGATGTAGTTTTACATTCACACATGCAGCAGGCCACAGCAGAAATCTGCATTTACAGATGAAGGCAGTCATTACTCACAATACAACACTATCAGAGGGTGAGGGAAATGATCACAGATCCAGGGCAGCGAGAAAAAGGAAGAATGTGAAATGTGTCAATTACTAATAAAATGTTTTTGATGTATTTTAAAAGTATCAGGTGGAGGTAAAAGCCAAAAAGGTCGATAATGTGGCCAGGCGGAGCTGTGATATTGATAAAACAGCCTTGGTAGAGATGCCATTCACAAACTCCTCCACACGTGAATTCTTGAGAGTTCTTGTTCTATATCGAAATCATTATTTGCTAGCTGTGGGGAAAATTGTGGTAAAGTGCAATGTAAAACCTTCACAACAAATCCAGTATAATGATTACTGATCCCACAACATTCTATGTGAAATAATTTAATAAATGTTATAATACAAAACAAGTTTATTTATTAGGTAATCTGAAATGTGATATGAAATACACCCAATCAAATCTATAAATATAACTATATTTACAGTATGTAAAAATGTGAATGTACAGTAAGACAATTATTAATAAATGTTCTCATGGTAACTTACTCCGTTTGCATCCACACTTTTTGATCCGTTTTGGGTCTGTAATGTCATCATGACAAGCTTTACAGTAGAAAAGTGCCCTAGTGGAAGAATGTGATCTTATTCAAATCATCCACACAACATATGACTGATATGATGTCAATCTATTGCTGAATATGTAGAGAACAGCACAACACAAACTCCTTGTCTTCCTCACCTCTTCACCTCTTTGGCATCACTGGCGATAAAGAAGCCCAGTGTTCCCTCCTGCATCTTCACATGATTGCCCGGGTTAATCAGCGTGCTGTGAAACACAAACAACACTCATAATCCACAGAATGTGTTCTGGAATCATCTCTCCAAATCATCATTTCTGCACTTATGGAGACGGGACAGCTCATGCCACGACGTGGACACACGTTTAAAAATTAACCATAAATCTATGTAAACCATCAAACATTCAAATACAGATGAAAACACCTGACGAAAATCTAAAGAAGAAAAAAACAACCCAAAAGAGGCATTAAATACATAAAGAGTTTGTACAGTAATGCCAAAATCACCCAGAATACAAGAAGCATCACATTTCATTTTTTTCATGATGGCATGCATTTACTAAAATTATTATTCTTTTTACATTAAATTAAATTTAGTAAAACTACTGTTTGTTATGATGAAGGTTATTGTTATGTCTGAACTAAAATAATGTATTTTAAACATTTCAGGACGACATTTGCATGCAAACACAAAGTATTAGTTTACTTGGTTAACAGACATGCAAGCATGGAAAAGTTCACCCAAAAATGACATTTCTTTCACCATTTCCACTCTCAAATCATTCTAGATACATATGACTTATTTTCTTCCATGGAACAGTAAAGGAGATGTATATCATAATCACAAAGCCATACCAAAACCACATCAAAGTAAAAATAAAAAAATAATAATCACTTCCACTCCAAATCAAATCTATAATTACTGTATGATTAAGTTTTTCAAGCTGCATCACGATCAGCCATACGCCACTTGCAATCAAGGAAATCAAATAATGTTTTTAAAGGCGCATTTTAATTCAACATAAAACAATTGAAATGTGATTGTTTGAAAACAAGTCATACTTTAGGATGGTTGAGTGGTGTTTTGTCATTTGTGGAGCTTGATAGTGTCTGTCTTCTTCCACTGTCTTTGTATGGAAAGTAATATTGTGCCAAACATCTCCTTTGTGTTTCACGGATAAAAAGTCATACAGGTTTGGAACAACATGTGGGTGAGTAAATGGCAGACATTTCATTTTTGCATGAACTATCCGTATAACATCCAGCATGTTTCATTTCATAAGTGTGTCACTACAGAAAATAAAACATTTGTTGACAGTAAAAGCATTAAACATGTTCAGAAGGGCACCGTCACCGCTGTTTTCAGTGTCACGTTACAGTTTACACACACAGCTCGACCAGAAGTACAGAAACTGAATGAAAGCATCCCTTGAAAATCTACACACATATATAGCACTGTCTTGACTAAAAGCCTTTTACAGTACTGTCTCAACATTTAACCAAGCGCAAAAAACTTTCATGGACAAAAGACCCTAAAACATTCAGGAACGTTTCAGGGAAATATGGCAAGTACATTTTCAAGAGAATTTGGCATGACGTGACCACACCAAATGAAACCTTATAATTTCATACCATTTTCCACCCCTGTGTGAAACAAACACACAAACAGCAGCCAAATTAAGACAAACCAGTAAATGCAGCATAAAGAGGACACTAAACAACACGTTAATCATTTCAGCAGGGATATTATCGTTAATTAAGACTCAAACTAAAACCATAAAAACATTTTTGTTACTTTAGATAAATGTTAACTAAAAAAAAACACTTAAACACTGTTATTAGCGTTAACTAAAACGGAAAGATTTAAAGAAACATTTAAGTTAATTGGAATTATATATATATATATATATATATATATATATATATATATATATATATACAGTACAGGTCAAAAGTTTGGAAACATTACTATTTTTAATGTTTTTGAAAGAAGTTTCTTCTGCTCATCAAGCCTCCATTTATTTGATCAAAAATACAGAAAAAAATGTAATATTGTGATATATTATTACGATTTAAAATAATTGTTTTTCAATTTATTATACTTTAAATTATCATTTATTTCTGTGATGCAAAGCTGAATTTTTAGGATCATTATCACATGATCCTTTAGAAATCATTCTAATATGATGATTCATTATCAAAGTTGGAAACAGTTCTGCTGCTTAATATTTTTTCAGAACATGTGATACTTTTTTTAGGGATACTTTGATGAATAAAAAGAAAAAAAAAAGAAAGCTATGTTTTTAAAATATAAAAAATATTTTGTAATAACAATATACACTACTGGTCAGTAATTTGGGGGGTCAGTAATTTTTTTTTCTTTTCTTTTTTTTTAAATAAAATCAATACTTTTATTCAGCAAGGATGTGTTAAATTGATAAAAAGTGATAGTAAAGAAAATAAATTATTAGAATATATATTATTAGAATTTATTATTTTTATTTTGAATAAACGCATTTCTTTTTAACCTTTTATTCATCAAATATATTAGACAGCAGAACTGTTTCCAACACTCGTAATAAATCAGAATATTAGAATGACTTCTAAATGATCATGTGATAGACTGGATGTTACATGTGACACTGAAGGCTGGAGTAATGATGCTGAAAATTCAGCTTTTGCATCACAGGAATAAATTATTTTTTTAAAAGTATATTCAAATAGAAAACTATTATTTTAAGTTGTAATAATATTTCACAATATTACTGTTTTTTTCTGTATTTTTGATCAAATAAATGCAGGCTTGATGAGCAGAAGAGACTTCTTTCAAAAACATTAAAAATAGTATTTTAAATAGCTCTTTTCTAATCAAACTAAATTCACATTATCAATTCATATATATATATATATATATATATATATATAAAAAAAATAAAAATCATAAAATAACTAAAACTAAATAAACTAAAATAAGAAACTAAAACTAATAAAAAATGAATAAAAAAACTAAATAAAAAAAAAAAAAAAAAAACGAATATAAACAACAAAATGAATCAAATGTAACTAAAATTAAAGTGAAAACAACATAAAAATTAAATCTAATTCAAAATAATAATAAAAAAACTATAATATTAATTGAGTCAAGATTATGTTAATGTTATTATATATAACATTATACATTATATATATATATATATATAACATTATACATATATAAATTGCTGTCAGGATACTTGATCTTTTAGGACTGTGAATGTTTTTAATGAAGATCAGACTGACCTACTCTCTCTCTGGTCTGATTTATATTCAATCGCGATCAGAAGGAGTTTCAGCTTAACGTAGCAGAGTCTGCAGAGAAACAAAGGATAAATTAAAACTAAATTACACATAATAGGTGAACAATAATCACATTTATTAGACATTTTGTTTCCTTATTTATCTAATTTCTATCTATTTACATCAGCAACTTTACAGCCAATTTATCCAGAAACATATCTAAATAATAAAGAAAGATACAAAACCTGTCAGAAGTTTGGACACACTTAACTGAATTTGTCTCTCATGCTTTTAAACTTAAAACTTTTGCTTATATGCAGTTTTGTAGTCGTGTGAATTTCTTTGCAAAAGAAACTTTTTTCAAAGTGTGGCGTCTTTCACTACATCATTCCCATACTCCAATTTGTGTTATGTCATAGTTTTTATGAATTTACTCTAAGTCTAACATATGGAAAAGAGTCAGAATAACTGCACCCATCATACTTACTCACAAACGGCGGGGAAGGACAGCCCCACGAAAGCACTGGACAGATACTCCGTGTACATTTCATTGGCTACTCCTTCTAAATAATACTTCTGCCATGTGTCTTCTTCAATCTAAACGAAAGAAAGTTGTGAGTTTCATGGTCAGGATTCGAAAGGTAACGATCCAGCTGTTCATGTGTGGACTGACCTTGATGTAGGACCTCATGGAGAAGAGGTTGGCCAGCATGGTGGACAGACCCTGTGCCAGGCAGCTCTGAGCAATGAAGCCCAGCTTCAGCTCGGCGAGGCAGATGGCGTCATCGCCTTCCTTCCAGTTCCAGCTCGGGATGTTGAGAAGATGAGCCTGGAGAAGACAAGGACAGCAAGCACATGCATTCCAGGCCTTGTAACTCTTTTGAAATAAGATTTTGTTGTACAGTGTGGCATACTTGTAAATCAACATCTCAAATCTCCCTCCTAAATTCATCCAGAACATTTATTGAAAATAAACTGCTTGTGATTCTTAATTTTAAAGTTACAGTAGAAACAGCTTGAAAGCATCTAAAGATCATGAAAAGGGAAAATGGTTATGAAAAACTACATTTTGGCAGTTTTTGGTACTAACATTACAAGTGGACTTAAGACTGTAATATAAGGCAGTATGGAAACTCTCACCTTATTGTGGTACTGCAGCATCTGTGTGATGATTCGGATCTTCGGATGATAGTTTTTAATGGAGATCACCCTAGAAAAACACACATCATCTTCTGAAATCCATCAAACGTTGTTGATTTTTGAGTTGCAATAATTATAATTTTTTTTGTTTATTTGGGAGGTTTAAATGAAGTTGGCACACTGTCCCACCTCATGATATTGGATGCATCTTCAGCGTCAGGATCTGCACAGTATTTATTGGCTAAGATCAGACAGGCATCGGCCGACTCAATCTAGAAAAATGAGATTGAAAAAAACACAGATCTAATTTAAAAAAGTGAACAAACTTTACAAGATGTAAGTAAATGGGCTTAAATAAGTGCTGTTTGCAGCGCTCCCACAGACTGTCTAGTGAATTTCCTTTTCCATGAGCTCAGTTGCTTGTTATTACTGCATAAAGATTTTCAATGCCAAGATTTTTAGCAAATACTTCAGATCAATTAATGAATCAACTCAAATGACTCGTGAAAAACAAAATTCACTCATGAATTAGCTATTATTCTACCCAAGTGTTATTTTAAGATCCTTGATACACTTTTATAGATTTTGTTAAATTTTTTAATTAGATGCTATTTTAAGATTTTCTATTTTAGTCAAAGTAATTTTTGGGTGTTTTTATAATGTTTTTTTTTTTTTTTTTTAATGGTTAACAGTTTTATTTTAATATCATTAATATACCAGATTGTTTGTTAATATTTTGAATTAGATTTTATTTTTGTTTTAATTTTAGTTCAAGTTTTAGTAATTTTGCTGCATGTTTTTGTAATTTTTTTAATCTTTTTTTTTGTTTAATTTTTTATTTGCTTTAAGTTATTTAGTTTTAGTTGATTTAGTTCTTCAATTTAAACTAAACAAAAATGATGTTGCCTTGGCAACTAGGTGGAATAAAATATTTATTTTTAATGTCAATTAACATTTATTTTATTTCACGTAACGAAAATATTTTAATATTTTTAGTTTACTATAATAACACTTTACACATGAAACAATATCTGATTAATCATTTTAGAACAAAGCATAACTAGAAAAATGTACGGTAGATTAACCATATAAATTTCCATGATTTTTTATGATCATATACATTTCTGTGACATTTCTACACTGTAAAAAATTATTTGATCAATAAGTCATGGTAACGTTTTTTCTAATTTGTCAAAGCAATGTTTTGTTTTTTTAAGTTATACAAGACTCAATCAGATTTTTTAAAGTCAGTTTAGGTCAGTTTACAGTGCAGGTCTAGAACACAGAAATTGCCCTGATATTTCCAGATTTTCTATGATTATAAGCCGCCTGCAGACGGTAGATGACAGCCATACCTTGACTCGAGCGAGATCGTGAGGGTTGAGGACGGATCCCTGGTAAAACTCCACCTGTGTGAAGTGTCTCTTGAATAAGGCTTCCAGCTCAAGATTAGGGGAAATACTGAAAACACACACACACACACAAACACAACGGCACTGTGAGACGAAGACGTTCACTCATAAAACAGAGCAGCAGGAGTGTTCTTCACAACGAATCTTTTGTGCAGACGAAAACTCCATTCAATTTCACTATTATACTTACTTATGGAGAAAAACAATTTCTACATTGACATCATCCCTGTCCTTGTGTAGGAAGTCTTTGAGGAAGTTGGAGACGCTCTCCAGTGTGATGTGACCGCAGACGACTATATGCCTGAGAAACGCAACGGGTGAGTATTCATCAGAAAACATCAGAGCTGATCAACAAGAGAGAAAACCACCCAGATCACAAGTTTAACACAACATTTAGCCTTACAATTACGCAAAATCAGACTGAAATGAACCCCGAGCAGAGTTCGATTTTAGGGAGTCTGGGTAGGTTTTCTCTGGAGAAACTGGATTTAATTGTTTTATGCTGTAACAAGAACAAACCTTGTCTTAAGTTTACTTAAAAAACAACAACAACAACAACATATGAGCTTAAAGCAATAACAGCAATGCAGTGCAACTGTAACGAGTTAAAGACCCCATAAAATCACTACTCAGACTTTAGTGAACATTTAATCTGCTAAAAATCGGAATATAATCTAAAGCGATGAAGGTGATCTCAAAAGAGAAAGAGAACTAATGCTTAAATCTGCTGAAATGATTATCTGTGTAGATGAGCACCAAGCTAATAGACTAAATTAATAGACTAAATAGTCTTGATTTCATGGGGACTTTAAAGCCAAAGCATCTGAGCATTTTAAGAAACAACGATAAGAAGCTTCAATGACAGTCTGAAAAGAATAATCCATCAAAATGACTGCTGATAATTAATTATCAAGTAATGCAAGTATGTTTCATATATAATCAGTTTATAACCGTACACTGTTTTAGCTGGCATTAAAATAAGTTCACACAAAACATTGCAGTGAAGTACAGTTGGACTTTGTGATTGATATTGTGAAAAATGTGCATATTTGTGACACCTCATAAAATGGCTCATTAGTATTATTTAAAACGAGTTTATTTACATTCACATGAAAGTTTGAAAAGGCTAAATCAAAACAGTATATATTACAATCATTCAAAAGATCGGGGTGGGTACAGTTTTTTGTTTTTCAGTCTCTTCTGCTCACCAAGGCTGCATTTATTTGATCAAAAATACTGTAGAAATTGTGAAATATTATTACAATTTAAAACAGCTGTTTTTTATGTGAATGTATAGTAAAATCTAATTTATTCCTGTGATGCGCAGCTGTATTTTCAGCATCATTGCTCCAGTCTTCAGTGTCACATGATCTTCAGAAATCATTCTAATATGATGATTTACTGCTCAAGAAACATTTCTGATTATTATCACTGTATAAAACAAATGCATCCCACAATATTTTTGTGGAAACCGTGATGCATTTTATTTTATATTATTTACAGATGAATAGAAAGTTCAGAAGAACAGCATTTGTTTGAAATAGAAATCTTTACTGTCACTTTTGATCAATTTAATGCATCCTTGATTAAAAAAAAAGTATTATTTCTGTTTGTTTTGAATCTCCAAACAGAAGAAACAAAATACAACTTATCAATTAACATACAACACGTACAACCACCGCTACACGCAGAAGTGTCACAAGTAGCACGAACCAGCAAGCGATGAGCGACTCACACAACGCGACAAGCAATGAGATGATTTGTGCCGTTTGACCCCAGACCCTCATAATAATACGACTTCCTGTGGAGAAGCACCTCTGACGTCACAGGAAGCACTACAGCGACTTCCTGTGAGGTCAGAGTCCGCGCTCCTCCACGCCAGACCCTGCGGAAAATAAGAACCTTTTCATTAGAGGTTCGCCGTCTTCAATCCTTTGACTTACTTTCTTCCTCGGGTCGAGTTATAACTCCCTCCATATTTCTTCCGATTAAGGATGAGAGCAGCGATTTCAGGCACGTAGCGAGCAAACATTGCCTACATGCATGGGACAGAGAGAGAGACGGGCATGCAGACGGGCCGAGCGCACTGAGCGAGCGCAGCCCAACCCGCGGTACTTACTTTCTCCCATTTACTGCACTATAGGAACCACCATATTTCTTGCGGTTTCCTATTAACTCTATGATTTCAGGAACGTAGCTGGCAAACATGGCCTGGAGGAGGAGACAGGAGAGACACAGGACAATAGAAGTCTGCCAATGCTTCTACCTTCAGTAGAAGAGAGATTTCATTTCAGAAATAAGAGCCTTGAAGGGATAGCTCAGCCCAAATGAGAGTCAACGTTTGCTCACCCTCATGTGACTTTCCTTCTTTAGCGAAAAAAGATGCATTTATAAAATAAACAATGAGCATCTCGTTACGATATAACGAAAATGATGGAGGACTGAGCTTTGAGAATACAAAAAAAAAGCATACAACTTGTGCTCTATATTTCAAGTCTTCTGTTCTCAACTAATGGATAAGACAAAACTGGAGCTGAATAATCTGCTTTAGAGCTGAATTGGATGAGTTTTGCAACATTTGTTATTGAACTGAATTGAATTAACACTGGAGCTGAATAACAACGCTATTATCTTATGTAGAGAATTGAACTCGTTTCACAAACTGATAAACTTTACACAAACTGTACTACAGGGCTGTATAATATTTAATTTTTTATTACATGTATTTAACATGTACTTTTTTATAGAATTATATAAATCAATAAGAAGAATTAATATTAAAATACCTTATTATTAATATTTTATTAATTAGTTAACATCAAATATTATGGAAATTGGTCTTAAAACATTTAGATAATCAGTTAATTCATTTTTTTAAAAAAACACTTATAGTTGTTTCACACACACACACACACACACACACACACACACACACACACTGTATTACACCAACCAAATTCATCATTATACATTTGGCATCTGTGTAATAATGAGCTTTTTTATGTAGAAAATATTTACACAATATAATACACAAATATTAATATTAATACAAACATCTCCATAACCCACTGTGGACATGGTTTTATTATTATTAATTATTTATTTATTATCTGTATTGTATAAAGCACTATAGAAATAAAGGTGACTTGATTTCTGAAGTCATATGATCGCTTGTCTGAAGAACATTGGTCCCCATTCACTTTCATTATATGGAAACGCAGCCAAGATGTTCCTAAAATTGACCTTTTCGAGTTCCACTGAAGAAAGAAACGACATGAGGCTGAGTAAACGATGACAGAATGATCATTTTAGTACAAACTATCCCTTTAAGAGTTTAAAATGCAGACAGATTGAGTAACAGTGAATGTCAGAATGCTTGTATACATGCATTGCCCAGAATTTAGAGGCTGGAAGGTTTTAGGATAAAAGTAAAAGCATTCTGTTTGACAAATATCCCTGTTTTAAGGGATATCAGTGTTGAAGAGTAGAAAAGCCACAGATGAGATTCGATCTGCCGTTTTAAGAGGGAAAACGGTGATGTAAAGGAGGAAACCTCAAGAGCCATGTTTAGTCCAAACAAACTCTTACGCCGGGCAGATATGAACACACTTTCACGTGAAACACTGCTGCACTTCACCTTTTACATCATTTACATTATTACAGGAGTTAATAAAACTGCCTTCCTAAAGACTGCAGATCTCAAGCATTACAGTATACTACAATTAATGGCAAAATCTACTTATTTACAAACTTTATGAAAAATTATTCATATTAAAATTAATGTTAATTTTAATATATTTACAAAATAAAATATGATCATTGTTTTAGTTTATTTATATAATTAGGCAGTGAATTAGGCAAAGAAAAACACTTTGAAACACAGATTTTACTGGAATTAATTAATGTATTTATTGTATTACTCTGACCAAATAAAATTAATTTATGTAGAAAATGTTTTCTAAAAGCATTACTGTACATAGTACAATTAATAGCAAAATATTTTTGTCTTTACAAACTTAATGAAAAATTAGTAATAATAAGATGTTAATTTTAATATCTTACAATATTTAAAATAATTTTAGTAATTAATATAATTATCTTTAGATATTTATATAGTTTAATGTGTATATCAAATATTAATAATAATTGAAATTAATATAAATATAAAATTAAATAAATAATTAATTAAAATAATGATTTGATATTAATATTTTATTACTTTATTTAAATTGGGAAAAAAATTATTATGGCAATAAACTGATCTTAAAACTTTCAAATAAGCAGTTAATTGTCTTTCAAAAAGACCACCAACAAAATAAATAATTATAAATGAGACAAATCGAAAAGATCTGTGCAATAATGTGTCCTAAATGTTTTTATAAAATCACTGCAATTCTCACTACAATTAATATCTATCTTTATAATCTATCTGTCTTTACAAACTTTATAAAAAATTATTCTTATTAAAACTAATGTTAGTTTTAATATATTTACAAAATATTATATATAATTTTATCCAAGTTAATTGATATACATATTTGTATTTATTTCTATAATTATTTTTATTAAAATGCTATTTTAATTTGAGAGTCATATCCGTATGATGTATGACGACATCGTAACGGAGTGCATCTCATATCTCAGCCCTTCATAGAGTTTGTTGGAGTTGGGGTGGGGTAAACTGGGTCGGGGCGTCTAAAACCGCAGTCAGTCATGATTTCTACAAACAGAATTACTTTGTACCCCCTAATGATGGTTCCACTTATCACATGAAATCAACAAATATAGCATTTGAAATATAGAAATACTTTTTAAAATGATTAAGAACCAAAAACACGCAATGCAGCACAAGCAAAAACACATGAAGATCTTTCCATCATGACGAGCAGAAGCTGGGAACGTTTGGATGGGATTGAAGCAAAATGGGGTTCGTTTTCCAGCTCTGATTGTCAAGGATACAATGATTAAGGACCTGATAATTGGAGGCAGAAATGCAGGCTGTGGGTGAATTATTATGGGATTTCTTCTATTTATTTAGGCTTTTTACCAATCCTCCGAGAATGAAGAAGACCATGAAGAGGCGGCCGAGGGTTGTTTTAGCACAAACATCTCCATAACCCACTGTGGACATGGTTACCATGAGTAAGTACACACACTCCCAGTAGGAAAGCGGTTGGGAATTTTGGAAGTTTCCCAAGGATCCCCTGAGTTTTCCACCTGAAAACACACCAACAGGCTCAGTATTTCTACTTAAGCTTTACCTAAGCAATTGTTAACATGAAAACAAAACAGATCTTGTCATAGGAATAGCTCTCCCCAAAATAAAAATCTGCTGAAAACGTGCTCAACCTCAAGTCATCTGAGATCAGGATGAGTTTGTTTCTTCATCAGATTTGTAGAAATGTAGCACTGCATCAGTGTCTCAGCAATGGATGCTCTGCAGTGAATGGGTGCCGTCAGAATGAGAGTCCAAACAGCTGATAAAAAACATCATAATAAATCCACAAGTAATCCACAGCACTCCAGTCCATCAGTGAACATCTGGAGAAGACAAAAACTGAAACAAATCCAGCATTAAGACCGTTTTTAACTCAAATACATAGAGTCTATAATCCATAATAACACTTCCTCCAGTGAAAAAGTGCATCTCCTGTTGTCTCTCACATCAAAATCCAGACACACGCTGTTTAAACGTTGCTTGATCTGTGCAGATTTCTCTCCTGATTCACACCAGAACACTTTTTCACTGGAGGAAGTGTTATTATGGATTATAGTTTCGTATTTGAGTTAAAAACGTCTTAATGCTGGATGTGTTTCAGCTTTTGTCTTCTCCAGATGTTAACTGATGGACTGGAGTGCTGTGGATTACTTGTGATGTTTTTATCAGCCGTTTACTTTCATTTTCATTTTCAAAGCAATTTTGTTATTTTTGGGTGAACTATTCCTCTTTCTCAATACACAGTTTTGGTCTTATTGTGAATGATTCATCAGTAGCTTATCACCATCCAGTTCATTCCCAATGCGACTGACTTACCAAATGTATGAAGCCCGCAGCCGTCAGCCATGTGCTTATAAAGATCGAGCACAGATTCACCAACTTTATGGAGTTGCTATAAAAACAAATTTTAGAAATACTCACATCAACGCACAACTGATACGCACATGAATCAACATTTTTGAACTAATACCTCACATAATTTTGAGTTCAACCAGAGCATATTTTGGAAATTTTCCTAAAAAAAAAAAAAAAAAAACATTTGCAAAAGAACAGAACTGGTGTATCTACTGTAAGTTCTTTGTATAATACTGGACAATTTTAGACCAAAAATCATTTCAGATTGTTTTGGCACAGTCTATTCAGTAGATTTCACCTCTCTCCCCACCTCCATTTGAATGAATTACAGAGAGATTATTCATTCTGTTGCACAATAAGCTCTCCTGGACATCTGCACTAAAGCTTTAGATATAAGCCACAGGGAGACGGACAGATTTCTGAGCACAAAGTCAAAGATATTCAAGCACGACAGGCAGGAATAAAATAAAATAAAATAAAATAAAATAAAATAAAATAAAATAAAATAAAATAAAATAAAATAAAATAAAATAAAATAAAATAAAATAAAATAAAATAAAAAAAAAAAAAAAAAAAAAAAAATAAAAAATAAAATAAAATAAAATAAAATAAAATAAAATAATAAAAAAAATAAAAAAAATAAAATAAAATAAAATAAATAAAATAAAATAATAAAATAAGATAAAATAAAATTAAAATAAAATCATAGAAAAATGGAGAAGGTACCGGCCATTTTTGGCCAGACATTTTCTATTAAGTAATTTCCTTTAACCATAAAAACCACACAATGTAATGCATAATTCAAAATACAGGTGAAACACCTGTGAAAAATCAATACAGTAAATTTATCTATATTAGTTCTATATATTATAGCCTATTTAAACAGACTTTTCTGAGTGTGTAATATAATATAATATAATAAAGACAAAATTGCAGTTAAACTATTTGTCAATTGAAGAATTTATACTTATATACAGTAAAATCATTGTTTGGAAAAAAAAACAGCAAATCATCCTCTGTGAACACACACTTTAAAATAACTACTCTAATGAAATCTACAAAGCACGATATATAAAAACCAAATGTACCTAGAATATTAAATGTTACCAGATTTATAAAAAGTATGATTTTCATTTAAGATCAAGGATATTTTCACATGAGTTCAGATATCACATGCTGCACTTGAAGGGATTCTTACCTTGTTTTTAAGATATTTAAAAACTGTAATATTTCTGAAAACTGGATCAGCCTCAAGGCTCTTAAGAACCTCAGTCCTGCATGAAAGAGCAGAAGCAAGTAAGAAAGACACTTAAAGAAGCAGAACATCATAACACACATTAAAACACACAGAGAATCGAGTTCAGCTCGTACCTTTGAAGTGTTCGTCCATGTTTGATCAGAACACGACTAACAAACAATACAAACTAACCGCAGCTACAAAAAATAAAAACCTTTAAAATATCACAAGGAATATGAAAATATCTGTCTTTGAAAGCGCTAAATGTTGAGAGCCGCAGCGCTGAACCGAACACATCTGGACAGAGTTTTTTTCTCTCTAGACTGACAGAGCCACAACATCTGCGCTCAACATTCATGACGTAAAGGCCTAAATTTGAGTCCTGGCTTCAGAAGCATTACATCAACAAAAAAAAAAAACAGAGAGAACAACATGTGACTTCAGTGAGGTGACTTTGCTCATTATGAACACACAAAAACAAAAAGATTCACACACATAATCATTCAGTCACTTTCCAGAAAAAAGCAGACACTAAACTAGATCCATGGCTGAGTTCTCAACAGTACAGCGCATATTATTTCTGCAGTACAGACTATAGTATGCATACTAGACACAGTATACATGAAACAACTGCTGCACCTGTCAACATGTGTAATAATCAACAACAGAGCATACTGCATGAAATATTGTATCCCACAATGCAATGCACTTGACTTTCACTTGATGCACATCTAATGTATGACGTTTTTGACAGAACTTGAGAAAAAAGGTCTGCCTTTGTCCTTTTTATTCCTAATGGAATACTGATTATGAATGACCATAATGAATGATTAAAAGGTTAAAATGATGTTCAGACTCTTCCAAAGATGAACTCATAAGCTATGATTAAACAAACATTAGCTAAAAAATAAAAACAACACTCGTTCTTGAGATCTGGGACAAAACAGGTCACAAAAATAGTTGGGGAAATCATGCATCAATTAATTATTTTCAATTATTTGTGTTAATAATAATAATAATTATTATTACTACTATTTAGATGAATTTATTAAACATGTTCATGGGTACTCAATATATCAGATACAGAAAAATCTTATGAATATTGACAAATGTTATGTAGTATTGAATGAATTAATGATTTCAAACTCATTTTCAGTTCAATCTATTGAATTTTCACCACAGTCATACAGAACATTTTACTATGTTGACACAGTAACTATATTTTGCACATCAGACATTTTGTTTTTCTGATGTTGCCATAAAAAAAAAAAATCATAATACAAAACATAAATTGCTTGAAATTCTAAAAAGCCTTTGTAATTCACCAGGTGCACTTCAGGTGACATCAATAGTCCCTGATTTTAAAAATTAACAAAATTGTAGATATTTCATATCACAGCTGTGAAACATTATAAAAGGTATTGTTTTTAAAATAAAAATCATTTTTAAAAAACGTATTTGAAATAAAAAAGGACAAACCTCATTCTTTTCGGACACAGTATGTTATATATTAATATTTATGTTCATTATATATATACTGACATTTTGAGCTACAGTTTGTGTGTGAGGAAAGGAGGTTTTAGACTTATGATAAAATAATATCACCATTTTAAGAAAATCAAATGCAATGGTATATTTACATTCTATTGATAATTTCAAATCATTTGCAAAGTGAAAATGTGGCTATTTATAGCGTTTTATTTTGTCCCACATCTCAAGAATCAATGCCAAATTAAACAAAGCAACTGTCTCCAAACACATCTGTAAAGCTGATTATTATCACTGCCTCCGTGTTCTTGGATCAAAGGGAAACATCCATCAATCCGTGCTGATTCCAGCATCAGTTCTTACCCCAGTACGAGACGGTATGGAAACACGAGGACAGTGTGTGGTGAAAGTTGTCCCGCTCGTCTTTCTCACACACCGGCGCGTGGAGCATCTTCACACGGTAGCCGTTGTGAAAGAGCTCGCCGCAGGATTTCTTGCGTCTGCGTGTGTTCGGGAGGGCCTCGGTGCGCGTGGCCCCGTCGGGGCTCCTGTACACCAACATCTTAGTCGGGATCATGGCGACGATTCTGATAAAAACGCTTCCAATTCACAGTGTCAAATTTGCAGCAGCAAGAAGCTCCGTCTCGATCCGAGGAAAAGTGGTCGGAATGAACCAAAGCCCACCGGAAAAAACTACATCCCAGTTGTGATGATGTAGTCATGTAGTGAAAGCTTAGAACAAACCCTTTTCATCAGGATATTACAGCATAAGCTCCTTTAGGATGCAAGCGGAGGCCAGACAGAAAGCCTGTTCAACATGCACATCATCTGCTGCAGTCAAAACTCTGACTTTATAATCATCAATTATTCAAACTACAAATGTTTGATGTTCCAAGAAACACGGATTACGCGATTCCAACATCTCCTGAAGATCACCTGAGTGGGTCTGCAGGTGCAGAACTCACCGATACATTGTAACGGTTTTTGAATGGCTTTTAGAATGTTGTGATGCGGTCGCTAAGCAACCATTCTATAGCTGACAGCAACTCAAAACTAACGTCTTTGATGTTTAAAAACAGATGGAATGCCGTGAAAACACCCCAAACCAGGAAATTAAACCACACAAATCAATCAACACACACACACACACACACACACACACACACGTACCAACAAAAGGACATTAAGTCAATGAAAGCTGAATAATAACTAAAGCAGGATGTTGTGACCCCGTGACCTCCTGTTCCCTATAGGAGGATTAAAGTCCTTGAAAACAGACACGGACATGAAGAACATAAGCTGCGCTTTGACCACGACTCAATTCATGAGGGAGATGAAGCATTAAAGCAGTCGCATACAGGCCTGTTCTCCAGTCAAAGTAGATTTGCAGTTTTTATTTAGTGCTTTATTACCAGCAGAGGGCAGCGCTTTTACTACATTATGAAGGCCTTGCTCTAAACCACTCATGCTTGTAAAAGTTTTCAAGACTTTGATGTATCAATTTTTTAAAACTAACTAAATTAGAGTCTGCAAGATTTTTTATGTTCTTTAAAGAACCAAGGCTGCATTTATTTGATCAAAAACACAGTAAAAGCCACAAAAAATGTAAATATTATTACAATTTCAAATAAGTGTTTTCTATGTGAATCTCTGTTAAAGTGTAATTTATTTCTGTGATGTGCAGCTGTATTTTCAGCATCATTACTCCAGTCTTCAGTGTCACATGATCTTCAGAAATCATTCTAATATGATGATTTGCTGCTCGAGAAACATTTCTGATTATTATCAATGTTGAACACAGTTGCACAATATTTTTATGGAAACTGTGCTACATTTTATTTTTCAGGATTCACAGATTAATAGAAAGTTCAAAAGAACGGCATTTATTTTAAATAAAAATCTTTTATAACATTATAAATGTCTTTACTGGCACTTTTGATCAATTTAATGTGTCCTTGCTGAATAAAAGTCTAAAGGTTTCTGACCAGCTAAGCTTTGAAAACAGATACGACGCAGATCTCGACGTTCTCAGACAGACGGTGACAGTCGAAAACAAAGAAATCCTGGAAATCTCCAGAAGTACAAAGTCAATCCCAAACTCGTTTAGAAAACAGGTTTTGACTCCAACAATTACTCCAAACAATTCAATGATTTTTCATTATTTTGAAACATCACGAATTATCCAGTGAAAGTGCTTGTTCTGCCATTAATTAAACACTCTTCGTTAAGAGAATATTGTGTTTCAGTTAAGCTCTAAGAACGGTATCTGCGTCCTGCTTCATTACCACAGACAATAATTCTGACCTAAATTATTAAAAACAGTCTGTAATTGCAAAATAGTTCATGAAGCTGTCTGTTTCCGAGCAGCTGAATGATTCCTGCTGTAGTTTTATGATTATTCAGAGGTTTATATGTGACCTGAGCTGTTCATGCCCTCAAAAGACTTCAAACATGATGCATGAGAACAAACAATCAGGCATTTTAAACAATAGGAGGATTTCTAGAGAACGTCTCTCTAATTCCCAGCATGCCAGAGATCACAAATCCCAGCGAGCTGCTGAATAAGCTGATTTGTTGTAACGGATGGTGTGTGACAGATTGTGCTTACTGACAGATTAAGGGTTAATGCGTGTAATGTCCAGCAGGTGGCGGTAGAGACCTTTATCTAATAATATCTGCCTGTGGGCTTTACATTTCTGACACCCTCTGGTCATAATCTGATGAAATAATCAGGTGTTAAAGGTAAAGTGTCAGTAACGGGAGAGTGTTTTACCCAGCCAGCTCCTGTTCAGATACACGGACACAAACACAGGCGGGACGGTGAAGAAGTCCACCACTGAATTCACCTCCAGCCAGAACCACAGCTTATCATTGGCTGCGATGAACTGCGAAGGTGCAGAAAAGAAAGACGAAACACATGTCAGTCAACAAACACATATAAATAAACCAGTTTTATTTTTAATTAAAAAACAGTGTTTGGTCATTGAAATAAAGCTTAAATAAAATTATAATAAATAAAAAAATATAATAAAACAAAATTATAAAAATTAGAACTTAAAACTAAAGCTTAAATAATAATAAATAAAAAAAATAAATAAATTAAAATACAAAGGTTTAAGTTGAAGTATTAAAATGACTAAAACTTAAAAACAAATCAAAGCTGTACAGAAATATTTTTCTAATATTTAACTAATAAAAATTACAAAAATACAAAATTATAACTAAAACAAAATATAAACATAAAAGCTAATTCAAAATATTAAGAAATACACAACAGAATATAATTAATACTAAAATAACACTGAAATAAGCTGAATAATGAAATAATTTAAAAAAATATATATAATATGAGATGTAAAACCCAAACTTAAAAATATGCTTAACTAATAAAAATGACAAAAAACAAACAAACAAAATTACTAAAACTTTATATATATATTAAGAAATATATAACAGTATATAATTAATAATAAAATAACACAGAAATAAACTGAATAATAGAATAATAATAATAAAATAAAAAAAAAAAAAAAATATATATATATATATATATATAATATATATATATATATATCAAAAATACAAATAGTAGATGAAAAACCTATACTTAAAAAAAAATGGTTAATACTTAACTAATTAAAATGACAAAAAAACTAAAACTTAAATTAAAATAATATACAAATAAAAGCTAACTCATACTATTAATAAATATATAAAAGTATATAAACAATTCTAAAA